>NC_057800.1:221979266-221994871 GCF_018294505.1 Triticum aestivum | reverse complement strand
GAGCAGCTTCTGACGCCCCGTCCACGATCGCAGATCCGCATCGTCGACACCATCCTTAACCCAACCACCGGAGCAGCTTCACCGACGCCCTCGTCCACGGCCACATATCCGCTTCACCCACACCGTAGTCCACCCTACCGGAGCCGCTCCACAAACACCCTACCCGACGGTTCTAGATCTCCTTACCGGACCCCGACAACTAGCGCAGCATTGCTAGCTCTTGAGCACTGCGTTGGTTTTCCCTTGAAGAGGAAAGGGTGATGCAATAGAGCAGCGTAAGTATTTCCCTCAGTTTTTGAGAACTAAGGTATCAATACAGTACGAGGCCACACATGAGTCCCTCGCACCTACACAAACAAATAAACTCCTCGCAACCAACGTGATAAAGGGGTTGTCAATCCCTTCACGGTCACCTACGAGAGTGAGATCTGATAGATATGATAAGATAATATTTTTGGTATTTTTATGATAAAGAGAAATAAAGATGCAAGTAAAATAAATGGCAAAGGAAATAACTAAGTATTGGAAGATTAATATGATGGAAAATACACCCGGGGGTCATAGGTTTCACTAGAGGCTTCTCTCGAGGGCATAAATATTGCGGTGGGTGAACAAATTACTGTTGAGCAATTGACAGAATTGAGCATAGTTATGAGAATATCTAGACATGATTATGTATATAGGCATCCGTCCAAGACAAGTAGACCAACTCCTGCCTGCATCTACTACTATTGCTCCACACATCGACCGCTATCCAGCATGCATCTAGAGTATTAAGTTCAAGAGAACAGCGTAACACTTTAAGCAAGATGACATGATGTAGAGAGATAAACTCATGCAATATGATATAAACCCCATCTTGTTATCCTCGATGGCAGCAATACAATACGTGCCTTGCTGCCCCTGTTGTCACTGGGAAAGGACACTGCAAGACTGAACTCAAAGCTAAGCACTTCTCCCATTGCAAGAAAGATCAATCTAGTAGGCCAAACTAAACTGATAATTCGAAGAGACTTGTAAAGGTAACCAATCATACATAAAAGAATTCAAAGAAGATTCAAATATTGTTCATAGATAAACTTGATCATAAACCCATAATTCATCGATCTCAACAAACACACCGCAAAAGAAGATTACATTGAATAGATCTCCACAAGAGAGGGGGAGAACTTTGTATTGAGATCCAAAAAAGAGAGAAGAAGCCATCTAGCTAATAACTATGGACCCGTAGGTCTGAAGTAAACTACTCACACTTCATCGGAGAGGCTATGGTGTTGATGTAGAAGCCCTCCGTGATCGATACCCCCTCCGGCGGAGCTCCGAAAAAGGCCCCAAGATGGGATCTCATGGATACAGAAAGTTACGGCAGTGGAATTAGGGTTTTGGCTCCGTATCTGGTAGTTTGGGGGTACGTAGGTATATATAGGAGGAAGGAGTACGTCGGTGGAGCAACATGGGCCCCACGAGGGTGGAGGGCGCGCTTGGGGGGGTAGGCGCGCCCCCTACCTCGTGCCTTCCTCGTTGATTGCTTGACGTAGGGTCCAAGTCATCTGGATCATGTTCGTTCCGAAAATCAGGTTCCCAAAGGTTTCATTCCGTTTGGACTCCGTTTGATATTCTTTTTCTGCAAAACCCTAAAATAGGCAAAAAAAAGTAATTCTGGGCTGGGCCTCCGGTTAATAGGTTAGTCCCAAAAATAATATAAAAATGTATAATAAAGCCCAATAATATCTAAAACAGGATATAATATAGCATGGAACAATAAAAAAATATAGATACATTTGAGACGTATCAAGCATCCCCAAGCTTAATTCCTGCTCGTCCTCAAGTAGGTAAATGATAAAACGGAATTTTTGATATGAAATGCTACTTGGCATAATTTCAATGTAATCTATTCCTATATTAATTCTTGACTCCCTAGAAATTCCTTCGTTAATTAGATTTTACGAACCATTAATTTGGTGGGGCCGAATTTTTACAGTGTAGATCAACTAATAAAATCCTGGGCAAAAAAGATTTTAAAACACAGGAGAAAATAACTCCCGTGTCAATCTATATACTACTCACCCGCAAAAAAATCTATCTACTACTCTCTTATTTTAAAGGCTAATCTATCTACTACTGGGCTAACACAACAATATTATTGCTAACTAACAACGTTGCAGAGTCGTGCATGACTGGTTCTCATGATTTGTTCGATCTATACGCAGAGACGTCCCACAAATCCCATGATGCTGCCGCCACCGCGACTGCAATCCATCGTCGTACGGTGGTGACTACAAGTGCACCCGCAGCTGGCTACTGTTGCGTCTTTCAGCAGGAAGAGCCTCATCCCTCGCGACACAGGATACGTGGCAGCCAAGAAGCATCTTCCATCGCAGATGACAAGTGGGAGCGACTAGTATAGAATCTGAGCTTACAGTGCAAAAATAGAAAAAAGTGACATGGGCCGTCGGATTAGAAATCGATGGCACATATTCTGGAGTGTGGGATCTGTACTCACGGTCACAAAAGTTTGTGTAGAAAGGTCCCCCGATTCTGAATAATTATGTGCAAACGACTGAACCCTCTCGCACATCTCCGTTCTCTTTGCCGGCTGTGGCGGCGATCCAGATCCGGCGGGAGGCCGCCGCCGTGCGTGGCCCCTCCCCTAACTACTCCGCCACCCAGGCCGTCTGGATCCATCTCCGGGCACCCCGACGTCGCGCTCCACATCATCATCTCGGCCACATCCAGCTCTGCCACGGTCTGCTCCACAGGAGCACCACCCGACCTTCACCGTGCTGGACTATATGACGGGTTGGTGATTGGTCGGAAGTCCCACATCACGGACGTGTTCGCGATGACGCAGATCGACGGCCGCATGTGCCAGGTCCTCGATCACCATGGTGAGGGACTCATTATGAGATGATGCTTATGTTCGTTGAATTTCTATTTTATAACATTTTTTAGTTTTTTAATTGTTAGCTTCCTGTATGCGTGTCTATGTTTGATCTATTCATTCCGGATCCAGCAATAGCATGCTGATTAGTGCATGATTTAGTTGTGGTAATGTGTATTCTACTGGCTGATGACAAGCTTGGTGTATCACTATTGAACTGCTTTCCAATCAGCCAAAGTGATGGAAATTTGAGCTTCCCCAGTCCAGGGGTTATTTAGACTTGCTCTACTGTTAAATAAACCGAAACACTTCCAGAGTTCTTTAGATGTTTTTCCCTTCTCTGTAGCAACTAGTAAGACATTGGTTTTATATAAAGGAAACCAGAGAGGGGGGCTCTCTTTTTTTCTTCAAAACAAAGCTGAGATATTGTATCAAAAAACACACAGGTCTAAAGATTACACAAACTAAAATTGGCCATCATTACCATCTCCTTTAACCATCTTAAACAATGCCCAAACTCTTGATTTTCTATACAGATAGGGAATATGTACCAACTACCAATACTTCACACAATAGATACTTGTCCATGTTTATTAGTCAAGTTTTGATCTTGGTCAAGTACAATGTTATTACTCTGTTAAAAATTGGCGTTGATGCTCTAGTAAGTCTGACAAGCAAGTCATATTGGGATGTATGAGATGTGACAATAGACTTCTAGCTTTATATGCTCCACGGAAATGCATCATTTGTATGATAGCGGTGTTCCGTGATGCAAGGACATGCTCTAAGAATAATATAACACAAGAGTGGAGGTTTGCACTTCTTGCTTTGAAGACTACCATTTATGCACGCCATCAAATTATTTGTTTACTATTGATTTAGAATAATAATTTGCATATGTCAAACATTCATAAAGTATGTTCTTCAGCTCATAAGTTTGAGCGATGAGGGTTACTTACCTTTAAATCAATGCTCGGTTGCAATTTTCTTATTCTATACGAGCATTCCTGAATCATATTGTTCTGGTTGATTGGAAGTCAGGTGAACTTGATATTGAACAAAACAATTAAGAGTTGGAACTTGTAACAACATCAAATTACACCTTCACTTTTCTGATGATACAAGTGATCGGTCATTGTTAAGCTTTGAATATATTTTGCCATATGGTATTCTTGTTCTTTTCTCTTCACTGGTCTGCCATACGTTTTTGTGATGCAGCATTCTAACAAGGCTCCACTCATTTATTGTAAGATGTTACATTTTCCTCATCTACGAGTTAGAAAAAAAACTTAACACCCATTCTTAATTGTGAAGCACACACATGATTAGGACATGAACTGTTATTCAAGCCTAGAAATTTGTATTATTAATATTAAATACTTTTTAAGCACTACACCTCTGCTGCAGGCAATTCTTTTGGGTTATTCTACTGATGTTGGTATTTCACTTGCAAATGATGTAGCACTCTGGTCAATGTTTTCAGTTCTGACAATCTTACTTAATTTTCATGCTAGTCACCTAAATGTACTATTCTAGTGGTTAAAGTACAACATATATGCTTGTTACAGCTTGCTCTGTTTTTCTCCCTTGCAACCATTTAGTCTACCAACGATCATAATTATTTTCAATTTCTTTCCTTCTGATGTGAACTATAATTTTTTTTTTCATTTGACTTCATTTGTAGATGGATGATGCTTTAACAACCAGAAGCATCAGGAGTACATATGGAGAGAAGAAGCGCTTAGCATAGGCTTCCCTTGCTTACAATTGCAGGAGCAAAACTCATTTGTCTGCATGATAATTTAAATCCTTTGTTGTCGGTCATGTGCTATAAATGGTCCTGTCATGTTAATCAGGCCATGTATATGGATCAGAGTGGACCAGAAATAGAATACCTTGTGAAATTCATTTTCGCCATCCTATTGAGATGTGGGTGTTTATTACTAGAGAAGCTTAATGTTGACTTTAATTTAGTGTTGCATAATAGTTATAAATGAATTTAGTAGTTTTCTTGTTTAATTGCTAGAGCCCTCTACATTTATCAAGATATATGTTCATTGTATTTACTTCAATCATTTCGATCATTGCGGCATTTATGTTGCTTGGCTGTGAAGATCAAGCAACAAGACTGGCAAATATAGTTTGTAATAAGTTTAGAAGGTGCTCACCAAGTCTGGAATAAATTATTATTTTTGCCTTGAGGGACAGTTTTCTTTCTGCCATATCTGTTTTGTTTTCTAAACATAAGTTTGGCATGTACATTTAGTTCTTAATTTTTAGAGAGAACATGTATGTTGAGTTGTGCTTGAACCTTGAAGGGGATGGGTCAACTTTCTCACGTACTGAAATATTGACAAGCTTCTAGGGGATGACATCAACGTTGTGCTAATTTGGAAATGGACGAGTGACTTGAGGTTGTAACTGTAAAAGTCATGTTTTATATTCAAGTGTTGGTAGGGGGGTTTTCGTGAAATGGACATTAAGTGGGAACATGCCCCTCCACCAGAATCTGTACCATTGATCTTTAATCCAGTGGCTCAGGTTGCTTTTTCTATTTTTGCACTGGGAGCTCAGATTCTATACTAGTCACTCCCTGTGTATAGTGGCATGAGTTGGGCGCACTTTATACATGTACATGTTCAAGTAGTACTCAAGCCTGTAATAAATCCAGCGATTCTGCGTGCGAGCGCTGTGTGTGGTATGCTGCCAGAATCCATCAATCTATTTTAGCTAGCTGGCTACTTTATACGTTGATGCATTGCTAATCGATTAATACACATGGTGTTTGCTTTGTACAGGATTATGCCACAGAGGAACAACGAGCTTGCTTCGTCGTCATCATGGTCGCCCCTCGCCGGGAAGTACTCACGCCGCGTAGGAATAGGGCCAAGACGGCGAATCATGATAGCTAGGATGTCCGATGGGTAATTATTGATTGGTACAATCATATCTTTTTTACTAATATATGTATCTGGCACCGTGACATTTATCTTCTATTCTCCACCAGGAATCCATATAAAATTTGTGCAATAAATTTTTTCCGGGAGAAAATTTGTGCAATAATGATGATGCCGTGTAGGAAATAGCTGCGCAAAAGAAGCCGTGTAGGAGATGGATTTGTATCAATGTATATGCATGGTATAAAATCTATTGTAGACGAAAAATCTGAAAATGAACAGTACTATATCCATATAATAAATTCTCCTTCGAAACATGGTCCGGTTTTCAAATATTCGGTCTACCTCAGGTTATTCATTTTTATCATATTCTTTCTTGCCATGTGGAAGGTTTGAACAATCCGTATGTAATTTTCCTCTATGGTTATTAACTTATACTTCTCCGTTCCTTAATGTAATACGTTTTTTGACACTATATTATGAGATGGAGGGAGTACAATATATAGAATTGCCATCAAGATATACAATTTTATGGGATAATGCACGTAGTACTAGCCTATTCAGTGTTCAGAACGATCCCATATCTTTCTCCTACTTTGACTTTGACATAGATGGAGAGTAAATTGTATACCAGAGCGTCCTGATCTGCGTCTCTGGCGTAGTCCAGGTGCATCAAGTCATGGTTCAGAGGTGTTGAACTAACAGGACGTAGTTGTACCGCTGCGATGAAATGCATGATTCTGTAGTCCATGTTGGGCATGACACTGGAGTAAATTTATAAAATTATGCATCGCAAATCATAGTTCTGAGATCTCTATGGTGCTCAAGTGCTACAAAATGGAGCATCTTTTTCTGTTAATCAAATCAACCATACACCGGTTTGTAAGGGCCTTTATAAAAACTACAACCGGACAGAAAAACATTTGAAACAGAAGTCAATTCGGTCTGGTATTAGGACAGATATAGCAACCATACATTGGTAAATCCATGTGAGAGGAAATCAAGATTCTTTATATGGTACTGATGGTTAATGTTAGTAGCATATAAAGTATAACAGTGGGACAATTGTTTGTTGGCCATGTTGTTCTTCCTTTAGTAAAATATTAATATTTCCAATCTTTGATTTCTCTTTTTGTATTAGCTCTCGCCTAGCAATGTTTTTTTCTCAAACTTTGTTTAGCAAACTTCATTCTTGCGACGGCCAAACCGTGAACCAAATCCATATGTAGCTCTTTTATGCAAAATAAATTAGCTCAGAAGTTCATGAAACTTAATTGCAAATTCATCTGAAGATGTGTATCCTCTTTCACTAATTGACTATTGTATATATTAATGTCACTAAGTATTGCCATCTAGCTTTCAGATTATATATCTTTTGTCATTAATGGTGTTCAGTGGTATTTCCTTAAGCGATTCATGTTTGCATTTAGCTAAATTGGTTACGAATCGTTGCAAGTCCGTGCTGATTCCAGCAGAATGTCGTTGTTAAATCCTGCTGAGTTCATGAAGCCTTAGTGACATCACCACATCTCACATAAGCAGGGGACATACTGCTGCTGCCACCATGACGCGGTGCAGGTCTGGACGACACTTCTACCATGTAGCTAGCATCGTCGTCAGAGCTACGAGACATCAAAGAATAAGGTCGTCATGATGCGAATATAACATGTACTCCGAGAGGGTCTCCATCAAGGTTGTAGGGCAGAACCCATCATGGCGTTCAACTTCCAGCTAATCAGACCGAAGTGCATGCTTGGTTCTGTGTTCTGCACATCAGCGACTACAACTGCACACGAAGCCAATGCTGATCTCTTGAAGGAGGAATTTTCTTGATTTGAATACTGAGAGCACTCAAGATGGTACATGCTGTTTCACTGTACATGTTGTCATTCTCTTTTTTCTCGAGTTTTCTTAAAACTAATTACTGTAGTATTGAGTTTTTTCTTTCTTACATAATAATGCAGTTTTATGTGTCTTACTTTTGTACAGAATAGTGCAATCTTCGGTTTCTTTCATTTTGACAGAGTAGTGTAGTATTCCGTTTGGGATAACCATGCATAAAGTTGGAAGGATTCATTTAAAATCGTTCTCAGTATTTATGCATCATCAGTGTCATAATGTACCAGAAAGAGTGTGTAGATAATACCTATTTCAGTTGTTAAAACAATAGTTGTTCCTAAGTTTTGTTAGATTAACCGGCTACTTGGCTACACATGAACTATTTATAATTTTCCTTTTGTTCCATACTTTTAGTACTACTACTACTAGCATAGGGTCTTTGTTATTATCAATAAATTATATTTCAGTTCGGGACATAAGTTCTCAATTGGATACATCCCTTCATTTCATGGGTTTTCTTCAAGTAAAATATCTGGAGGTCGTCTGCAGAAACTGTACAGTCAACATGTTTCTCTTTTCATTCCTTACTCTGCATGAATTTTATTGATACAGTACATGTTCGTAACAGGAACTCTTAGCATTGCGAAAAAACAAGGTTCTAATATGTGTTTACACATGTAATTTATATGCCTAAAACCACGGAACAATAATACATGTATATGACAACAATATAATGGCAAGGACCGAAAAACAACACATATAAAAATACATTACAAATCACTAATTTCCTTTGGCTGACTCGAAAATAATATCAAATTTTAAATAAAAAATCCAGCAATGTCCGATGACTCACGTACAATCAACTCCTGTGCAATGGGATATGGATGCAAACAACACATCATAGAGTTGCAAAGGGAGTTCGCCTGGGTGTGGGGACACCTCGGAAATGAAGGGGGTTGGAGGGATAATTCAGATGGTACTAGCCAATTCAATTATATGTTCATAGATAGAGGAGACGGAATTTGGAAACCATTGGTAAATTCGTCGTAACAGCTTTAGATTTAGCCACTGTTAAGCTGGCAAGAAGTGGACCTGATTAAATAGGTAAAGTTAAGCACTCATCGAGACCAATGACAACAATCTGAAATAAAGCGAGAACTAATTAAGGAATCTCACTGTTTTCATAAATTTTTCCGGGTGTGAAATAAACTAAGACACCAATTTCTAAATTGTCCAACATTGTTTAAGAATGGCTCTAAATCCATTGTATGTGCTGAAAAAATGGGTATATATACGAAAAATTTTACCGCACCTTACATAAAAATTTATGTTTGCCTCATCAATAAAATGATTAAACAATTCCAAAGCCATTGTCAACTAATAATAGTTTAATTACATTATTTTTTAAAATTATACAAAGTTAGCACTCTTAATAGGCTAGCCCGTGCAAAGCACGGGTTTACGACTAGTTCTCTTAATTGTGGTATGAATATTCAGATCCGAAAGATTCAAGACAAAAGTTTAATATTGACATAGAAATAATAATACTTCAAGCATACTAACTAAGCAATTGTGTCTTTTCAAAATAACATGGTCAAAGAAAGTTATCCCTACAAAATCATATAGTCTAGCTATGCTCCATCTTCATCACACAAAGTATTCAAATCATGCACAACCCCGATGACAAGCCAAGCAATTGTTTCATACTTTTGGTGTTCTCAAACTTTTTCAATCTTCACGGAATACATGAGCGTGAGCCATGGACATAGCATTACATGTGGAATAGAATGGTGGTTGTGGAGAAGACAAAAAGGGAGAAGATAGTCTCACATCAACTAGGCGTATCAACGGGCTATGGAGATGCCCATCAATAGATATCAATGTGAGTGAGTAGGGATTGCCATGCAACGGATGCACTAGAGCTATAAGTATATGAAAGCTCAACAAAAAGAAACTAAGTGGGTGTGCATCCAACTTGCTTGCTCACGAAGACCTAGGGCATTTTGAGGAAGCCCATCATTGGAATATACAAGCCAAGTTCTATAATGAAAAATTCTCACTAGTATATGAAAGTGATAACATAGGAGACTCTCTATGAAGATCTTGGTGCTACTTTGAAGCACAAGTGTGGTAAAAGGATAGTAACATTGTCCCTTCTCTCTTTTTCTCTCATTTTTTTATTTGTGCCTTTTCTCTTTTTCTATGGCCTCTTTTTTTTTATTTAGTTCGGAGTCTCATCCCGACTTGTGGGGGAATCATAGTCTCCATCATCCTTTCCTCACTTGGGACAATGCTCTAAAAATGATGATCATCACACTTTTTTATTTAATTACAACTCAACAATTACAACTCAATACTTAGAACAAAATATGACTCTATGTGAATGCCTCGGGTGGTGTACCGGGATATGCAATGAATCAAGAGTGACATGTATGAAAGAATTATGAATGGTGGCTTTGCCACGACTACAATGTCAACTACATGATCATGCGAAGCAATATGTCAATGATGAAGCGTGTCATAGTAAACGGAACGGTGGAAAGTTGCATGGCAATGTATCTCGGAATGGCTATGGAAATGCCATGATAGGTAGGTATGGTGGCTGTTTTGAGGAAAGTATATGGTGGGTGTATGATACTGACGAAAGGAGCGCGGTATTAGAGAGGCTAGCAATGGTGGAAGGGTGAAAGTGCGTATAATCCATGGACTCAACATTAGTCATAAAGAACTCACATACTTATTGCAAAAATCTATTAGTTATCGAAGCAAAGTACTACGCGCATGCTCCTAGGGGGATAGATTGGTAGAAAAAGACCATGGCTCGTCCCCGACCACCACTCATAAGGATGACAATCAATAAATACATCATGCTCCGACTTCATCACATAATGGTTCACCATACGTGCATGCTACGGGAATCACAAACTTCAACACAAGTATTTCTAAAATTCACAACTACTCAACTAGCACGACTCTAATGTCACCATCTCCATATCTCAAAACAATTATCAAGTTTCAAACTTCAAACTTCTCATAGTATTCAACACACTCATAAGAAAATTTTATTATTAATCTTGAATGCCTAACATGATTAATGCAATTTACCACGCTGTTGTGTAGGACTCTCAAAATAATCTAAGTGAAGCATGAGAGAACAATGGTTTCTATAAAACAAATCCACCAACGTGCTCTAAAAGATATAAGTGAAGCACTAGAGCAGAAACTATATAACTCAAAAGATATAAGTGAAGCACATAGAGTATTCTAACAATTTCCGAATCATGAGTGTATCTCTCAAAAAGGTGTGTGCAGCAAGGATGATTGTGGAAAACTAACAAATAAAGACTCAAATAATACAAGACGCTACAAGCAAAACACATATCATGTGGTAAATAAAAATATAGCTCCAAGTAAAGTTACCGATAGAAGTAGACGAAAGAGGGGATGCCTTCTGGGGCATCCCCAAGCTTTGGCTTTTAGGTGTCCTTAGATTATCTTGGGGGTGCCATGGGCATCCCCAAGCTTAGACTCTTGCCACTCCCTGTTCCATAATCCATCAAATCTTTACCCAAAACTTGAAAACTTCACAACACAAAACTTAAAGTAGAAAATCTCGTGAGCTCCGTTAGCGAAAGAAAAGAAAACACCACTTCAAGGTACTGTAATGAACTCATTATTTATTTATATTAGTGTTAAACCTACTGTATTACAACTTCTCTATGGTTTATAAACTATTTTACTAGCCATAGATTCATCAAAATAAGCAAACAACACACGGAAAACAGAATCTGTCAAAAACAGAACAGTCTGTAGTAATCTGTAGCTAACGCAAGATCTGGAACCCCAAAAATTCTAAAATAAATTTCTGGACGTAAGGAATTTATATATTAATCCTCTGAAAAAATAATTAACTAAATAGCACTTTCCAAATAAAAATGGTAGCAGTTCTCATGAGCGCTAAAGTTTCTGTTTTTACAGCAAGATTAAAAAGACTTTCCCCAAGTCTTCCCAACGGTTCTACTTGGCACAAACACTAATTAAACACAAAAAACACAACCAAAACAGAGGCTAGATAAATTATTTATTACTAAACAGGAGCAAAAATCAAGGAATAAAAATAAAATTGGGTTGCCTCCCAACAAGCGCTATCGTTTAACGCCCCTAGCTAGGCATGAAAGCGAAGATATATCTAGGTATCTTTAGTTGGTAATTATTTAATGAGACATCTATCACCTTTAGGAGTTTCTTTCCTTTTATCAATAATCAAACTTCTAGGCACAAAATCTAAAAAATCATTAGTAGCAAATGGTTCCTTAATGATAGTAAAAAGATTAGGATGAATACCTATAGATTTAAGATCCACGGTTTCTTTGCTAGAGGATTCACCCTTATTTTTAGGAACATACATAAGCTTGGCAATTTTAGTTGGAGGACTTGGGGTATTCTTTATGGAAGAAAAAGCGGTTCCCAAGTGGGTAATGATACCCTCAAGTTTATCGATTCTAGTGGAATCCTGATTTATTATTTCATTAACTATGGGTTCCTTCTCCTTAATATTTTTCAAAGTGACTCCTACTTTAGATCCATATTGAGTAATTTGGTTGTGGATCTTTTTATCGAAATTTTCAATTAACTCTACGGTAGCAACTTTATTTTCAATAATTTCAAGTTTTTGCATTACATGCTCCAAAGTTAACATAGTTCCATTAACCAAAAGAGGGGGTGAGCCAAACAAATCTATCATAGCATTATAGGAATCAAAAGTGTGGCTACCCAAGAAGTTCCCTATGGTAATGGTATCAAGGACATATCTGTGCCAAGGAATAGCACCTACATAAAAATTGCAAAGAAGAATAGAAGTAGATTGCTTCCTGGTAGATCTATTTTGAGCATTGCAAATTCTATACCAAGCGTCTTTTAGGTTTTCTCCTTCCCTTTGCTTAAAATTAAGAACTTCATTTTCGGGAGACAACAGAGAAGATAGGCGAATAGAGAAACAGAGGGAGTAAGGAGAGAGAGAGAGAGAGAGAGAGAGAGGGCGAATAAAACGGCAAGAGTGAAGTGGGGGAGAGGAAAACGAGAGGCAAATGGAAAATAATGTAATGCGGGAGATAAGGATTTGTGATGGGTACTTGGTATGTTGACTTTTGTGTAGACTCCCCGGCAACGGCGCCAGAAATCCTTCTTGCTACCTCTTGAGCACTGCGTTGGTTTTCCCTTGAAGAGGAAAGGGTGATGCAGTAGAGCAGCGTAAGTATTTCCCTCAGTTTTAAGAACCAAGGTATCAATCCAGTAGGAGGCCACGCACGAGTCCCTCGCACCTACACAAACAAATAAACTCCTCGCAACCAATGCGATAAAGGGGTTGTCAATCCCTTCACGGTCACCTACGAGAGTGAGATCTGATAGATATGATAAGATAATATTTTTGGTATTTTTATGATAAAGAGAAATAAAGATGCAAGTAAAATAAATGGCAAAGGAAATAACTAAGTATTGGAAGATTATTATGATGGAAAATAGACCCGGGGGCCATAGGTTTCACTAGAGGCTTCTCTCGAGAGCATAAGTATTACAGTGGGTGAACAAATTACTGTTGAGCAATTGACAGAATTGAGCATAGTTATGAGAATATCTAGGTATGATCATGTATATAGGCATCACGTCCAAGACAAGTAGACCGACTCCTGCCTGCATCTACTACTATTACTCCACACATCGACCGCTATCCAGCATGCATCTAGAGTATTAAGTTCAAGAGAACAGAGTAACGCTTTAAGCAAGATGACATGATGTAGAGGGATAAACTCATGCAATATGATATAAACCCCATCATGTTATCCTCGATGGCAACAATACAATACGTGTCTTGCTGCCCCTACTGTCACTGGGAAAGGACACTGCAAGATTGAACCCAAAGCTAAGCACTTCTCCCATTGCAAGAAAGATCAATCTAGTAGGCCAAACTAAACTGATAATTCGAAGAGACTTGCAAAGATAACCAATCATACATAAAAGAATTCAGAGAAGATTCAAATATTGTTCATAGATAAACTTGATCATAAACCCACAATTCATCGATCTCAACAAACACACCGCAAAACAAGATTACATCGAATATATCTCCACAAGAGAGGGGGAGAACTTTGTATTGAGATCCAAAAAGGGAGAAGAAGCCATCTAGCTAATAACTATGGACCTGTAGGTCTGAATTAAACTACTCACACTTCATCGGAGAGACTATGGTGTTGATGTAGAAGCCCTCCGTGATCGATACCCCCTCTGGCGGAGCTCCGGAAAAGGCCCCAAGATGGGATCTCGTGGATACAGAAAGTTACGGTGGTGGAATTAGGGTTTTGGCTCCGTATCTGGTAGTTTGGGGGTACGTATGTGAAGGAAATATGCCCTAGAGGCAATAATAAAGTTATTATTTATTTCCTTATACCATGATAAATGTTTATTATTCATGCTAGAATTGTATTAACCGGAAACATAATACATGTGTGAATACATAGACAAACAGAGTGTCACTAGTATGCCTCTACTTGACTAGCTCGTTAATCAAAGATGGTTATATTTCCTAACCATGGACAAAGAGTTGTTATTTGATTAACGGGATCACATCATTAGGTGAATGATCTGATTGACATGACCCATTCCATTAGCTTAGCACCCGATCGTTTAGTATGTTGCTATTGCTTTCTTCATGACTTATACATGTTCCTATGACTATGAGATTATGCAACTCCCGTTTGCCGGAGGAACACTTTGTGTGCTACCAAATATCACAAGTAAATGGGTGATTATAAAGGAGCTCTACAGGTGTCTCCAAAGGTACATGTTGGGTTGGCGTATTTCGAGATTAGGATTTGTCACTCCGATTGTCGGAGAGGTATCTCTGGGCCCTCTCGGTAATGCACATCACATAAGCCTTGCAAGCATTGCAACTAATGAGTTAGTTGTGAGATGATGTATTACGGAATGAGTAAAGAGACTTGCCGGTAACGAGATTGAACTAGGTATTGGATACCGACGATCGAATCTCGGGCAAGTAACATACCGATGACAAAGGGAACAATGTATGTTGTTATGCGGTCTGACCGATAAAGATCTTCGTAGAATATGTAGGAGCCAATATGAGCATCCAGGTTCCGCTATTGGTTATTGACCGGAGACATGTCTCGGTCATGTCTACATTGTTCTCGAACCGTAGGGTCCGCACGCTTAAGGTTTCGATGACAGTTATATTATGAGTTTATGAGTTTTGATGTACCGAAGGAGTTCGGAGTCCTGGATGAGATCGAGGACATGACAAGGAGTCTCAAAATGGTCGAGACGTAAAGATCGATATATTGGATGACTATATTCGTGTGACGCCCGGATACTTAAGCTACAGTAAACCACTGTTAATGGTGCCATGTCACCTCGTTTATAGTTGCTAATCTCGAGTTAGTTCGAAACCGATTCAAATTCAAAAATAGGCAAACAATAAAAGTTTTCAAATAATAAAACTAAAATGTTCTGGTTGTGCCAAATAATGCATAGGTAACTATGGTGGAGAAACCACATTTTTAGAAAGGTTTAATACTCTAAAAAAACATTTTTAAACAATAGCAAAAACAATTAATTAGATGCCTTTTATAAAGTTATAATAATCAAACTAAATTAGTAGTGTGCCAAAATAATTGTGGCAGTGGACTAATTAGTAATACTAATTTAGGTGCTGACTGGGTATTTTATAAAACTAAAATAAAAGAAACTTTAAATGAACTAGAAAAGAAAATTAAATAAAAAGAAAAAGAAAAGAAAAAAAAACAGAACTAACACACACACACAAAAAAAAGGAAAGAGAAAGCCCCCCCTGGGCCGTGGCCCAACTGGGCCAACCCAACCGGCCCAGCCGGCCACCCCACCAGGCCGGCCCAAACCCCACCCCTTATCCACTCCCCTCACCCCCCCGCAACCCTAGCACCTCCCACTCCCCCCAC
>NC_057800.1:221978439-221979094 GCF_018294505.1 Triticum aestivum | reverse complement strand
AGTAATCCCCGCTAATGATGCCATGTCACCTCGGTTACTGTGGATAAACTCGCGTTAGTTCGGAACCTAGTTCGAATTCAAACTCAAATCAAGCAAACAATAAAAGTTTTAAATATTAAGACTAAAAATGTTCGGGGTGAGCCAAATAATGCATAGGTAAGTATGGTGGAGAAACCACATTTTTAGAAAGGTTTAATACTCTAAAAAAACATTTTTAAACAATAGCAAAAACAATTAATTAGATGCCTTTTATAAAGTTATAATAATCAAACTAAATTAGTAGTGTGCCAAAATAATTGTGGCAGTGGACTAATTAGTAATACTAATTTAGGTGCTGACTGGGTATTTTATAAAACTAAAATAAAAGAAACTTTAAATGAACTAGAAAAGAAAATTAAATAAAAAGAAAAAAAAAGAAAAAAAAACAGAACTAACACACACACACAAAAAAAAGGAAAGAGAAAGCCCCCCCTGGGCCGTGGCCCAACTGGGCCAACCCAACCGGCCCAGCCGGCCACCCCACCAGGCCGGCCCAAACCCCACCCCTTATCCACTCCCCTCACCCCCCCGCAACCCTAGCACCTCCCACTCCCCCCACGATCCCCACGCTCCCCTCCTCTACCTCCCCGATTGGATCGGGGAATCGACCCCGATG
>NC_057800.1:221971278-221978429 GCF_018294505.1 Triticum aestivum | reverse complement strand
CTATCGGCGCCCGATTGGCCCCTATGGGCCACAGACATGTGGGGCCCGACCCCCAGAACGGTTTTATAAAAAAAAAAGGGAACCAAAAAAATATATATATATATTAAATAAATAAATAATAATTAAATTAATTAATTAATTAAGGAATTAATTAAGTTAATTAATCATAATTAGATTAACCTAATTAACTAATTAGTTTAATTAAACGGTAATTAGATTAGCTAAACATTAATTAGACTAAACAGTCAATGACGAACGGGACCCACATGTCAGGGTTGACCAGTCAACCCTGTTGACTGCTGACGTCAGCATGACATCATGCTGACGTCATAAATTCATTTTCAAATTAAATAATTAATTAATTAAATTCCAGAAATTAATATAATCTTTAGAAAATCATATCTTTTAATCCGTAACTCGGATTAAAATATTTTCAACACGAAAGTTGCTCAGAACGACGAGACGAATCCGGATACGCAGTCCGTTCGTCCACCACACCCCCCTAACCTATCGAACCCGCAACTTTCCCCCTCCGGCTCCTCTGCCCGAAAACACGAAACACCGGGAATACTTTCCCGGATGATTCCCCCCTTCACCGGTATCACCTACTACCGCGTTAGGGCACACCGAACACCGCGTATTGCCTTGTTATATTTTGTGATGCTTTGTTTGCTCTGTATTCATTATTTCTTCCCCCTCTTCTCTCCGGTAGACTACGAGACTGACGCTGCTGCTGCCCAGTTCGACTACGGAGTTGACGACCCCTCTCTCTTGCCAGAGCAACCAGGCAAGCCCCCCCCCTTGATCACCAGATATCGCCTACTCTTCTCTATACTGCTTGCATTAGAGTAGCGTAGCATGTTACTGCTTTCCGTTAATCCTATTCTGATGCATAGCCTGTCATCGCTGCTACAGTCATTGATACCTTACCCGCAATCCTAAATGCTTAGTATAGGATGCTAGTGTTCATCAGTGGCCCTACACCCTTGTCCGTCTGCCATGCTATACTACTGGGCTGTGATCACTTCGGGAGGTGATCACGGGCATATACTATATACTTTACACTGTTACATTACCTGTGATACTGTTCGGAGTTGGGGGCTGAAGGGGCAGGTGGCTCCATCCCGGTAGAGGTGGGCCTGGGTTCCCGACGGCCCCCGACTGTTACTTGGTGGCGGAGCGACAGGGCAGGTTGAGACCACCTAGGAGACAGGTGGGCCTGGCCTTGTTCGGCATTCGCGGATACTTAACACGCTTAACGAGATCTTGGTATTTGATCTGAGTCTGGCTACGAGCCTATACGCACTAACCATCTACGTGGGAGTAGTTATGGGTATCCCGACGTCGTGGTATCAGCCGAAGCACTTCAGACGTCAGCGACGGAGCGGCGCGCACCGGATTGGAACGTAAGCCTGCTCTTGTATTAAGGGGGCTAGTTCCGCTTTCGGCCGCCCTCGCAACGTGCAGGTGTGCTCAGGGCGATGGGCCCAGACCCCTGCGCGCTTAGGTTTAGACCGGCGTGCTGGCCTCTCTGTTTTGCCTAGGTGGGGCTGCGACGTGTTGATCTTCCGAGGCCGGGCATGACCCAGGAAAGTGTGTCCGGCCAAATGGGATCGAGCGTGTTGGGCTATGTGGTGCACCCCTGCAGGGAAGTTAATCTATTCGAATAGCCGTGATCTTCGGTAACAGGACGACTTGGAGTTGTACCTTGACCTTATGACAACTAGAACCGGATACTTAATAAAACACACCCTTCCAAGTGCCAGATACAACCCGGTGATCGCTCTCTAACAGGGTGACGAGGAGAGGATCGCCGGGTAGGTTTATGCTATGCGATGCTACTGGAGATGCTACTTGGAGTTGCTACTTGGAGATGCTACTTGGAGGGCTTCGATCTACTCTCTCCTACTTGATGCAAGACGGAGGCTGCCAGAAGCGTAGTCTTCGATAGGATTAGCTATCCCCCTCTTATTCTGGCATTCTGCAGTTCAGTCCACTGATATGGCCTCCTTACACATATACCCATGCATATGTAGTGTAGTTCCTTGCTTGCGAGTACTTTGGATGAGTACTCACGGTTGCTTTCTCCCCCCTTTTCCCCCTTTCCTTTCTTTCTGGTTGTCGCAACCAGATGCTGGAGTCCAGGAGCCAGACGCCACCGTCGACGACGACCCCTACTACACCGGAGGTGCCTACTACTACGTGCTGCCCGCTGACGACGACCTGGAGTAGTTAGGAGGATCCCAGGCAGGAGGCATGCGCCTCTTTCGATCTGTATCCCAGTTTGTGCTAGCCTTCTTAAGGCACACTTGTTTAACTTATGTCTGTACTCAGATATTGTTGCTTCCGCTGACTCGTCTATGATCGAGCACTTGTATTCGAGCCCTCGAGGCCCCTGGCTTGTATTATGATGCTTGTATGACTTATTTTTATTTGTAGAGTTGTGTTGTGATATCTTCCCGTGAGTCCCTGATCTTGATCGTACACATTTGCGTGCATGATTAGTGTACGATTGAATCGGGGGCGTCACAAGTTGGTATCAGAGCCGACTGCCTGTAGGAATCCCCCTTCCAACTCCTTGGCCGAAGTCGAGTCTAGACTTTACAAAACTTTTACTAACATGGCTGTGCGGCCCATGGGCCCACGTCGCCATCAGGTGGTAGTAGGATCTTTACTCCTCGACCTATACTCTGGGATTCTGAACCCTCTTCTATTCGGGTTAAACGATTTTTACTAAAAACTAACTTTAGGTTCTCGAAAATACTTTCTCCCGGAGAGCCCCTTCAGTCCAGATGGTCACCGACTGCACCAGAAGGTTTCGGAGATACTCTTTGATATTCTCTCGAGACTTTGTGCCCATCACTTTTGCTATTCCCGACCACCGATAAATCCTTATGGATAACTACTTACACTTGCCATTCTTACGATCATTCCCCATTGTTCTTATTATTACAAGATACCCGAAGTTTTCTCTATTGTTCCGAGAATACTTCGTGCCTACTGCCTAGCAGTTCTTTGCCACATGAATACCCCTTCGAATAAATCCTCGCACTTGTCGAGTATCCGCTCATCCCCAGTTGTTCATATGTGTCACAAAAGTCTTCAAAATACAATTCGATCTTCCGAAAATCCTCTGGAGCCTTTGGCTCTTGAAATTCTTGCTTGCTTGCATTATGGTTAATCCCATAAGTCTCGTAGTCATATTGACATTCCTTGTCATTATCATTTTGAGTCTGTTGACTCAATATGTTTGCGAATACCCACAATCATCCTTGATCCTTATAAATTACCTTTCTGGCTGAGATGCCATTCTTTTAACTGGAATTGGTTCTCGACCAATCCAATTGTTGTTGATTGTACCCTAAAGCTATTCAACTTATCCACCCCTAATCAGAGCATTGCTTCTGATCCTTCGTTTTGGAAATCATAATTCCTTTGCATTTAAGCTGTGAATTATTCAGATGCTTCCATAACCTGTTGCATCTGCATTCCTTCCTCTTCTGGTTGAGTATCGATACTCATATCGGATCCTTTGTGGACCATCAAGTCCTTTGTTGGATTGTTATCCGACAGTGTCCTTCACATTTGATCACTTTGTGAGTTCTCCCCCTTATACATAATGCCTTTGGTAAATTGTATCCTCTCCTTTTTTTTTAACCTTGCTCTGCTTTCGAGCTTGTGTTATTTACCTTGGAAGTTTGTAGAATATGTTCCTTAAATGCCCCAATGGGTTGAACCGATGCCTTCCTTAATCGGTGTGAACTCGAAAGTTTTCACGGGTCATACTGCTCTGGTAATTCACCAGGTAGGTTGTGACACTGGAATCATTTTATCTAGAGCAGGAATGAAAGGTTATACATTGAAGAAGTGGGAGTCGACCTTGAACTCTGTGTTCATGCCCATGGACACGATGTAGATCTTATCATTAAAGCTTCTCTTAAATTAATTATTTCCTTGGTATAAGTTCTTATATCTGGGATCCGGCCTTTTGCAATTGTGGTTCTGACCATGTTCTCCTGTAAATACCTTTTCTCGGACAAGTTTAAGCACTTGTCTTCTACAAAGCAATACCCTATTCCAACCTCTACTTTGATCTGTCGTCGAGTATTACCCCCCTGGAATCTCGAGATTATCGTGGAACTGCATAACTTCTTATGAGTTCTTCATCAAGTGCTACCTTCCCACTGATTCCAATTTTTCCACGGGCTCTGAGTTATTAGACACTCAAAGACACCGATAACTGAACCGAGTCCGCACTACGGTTCAACAACTCTCCAGTAAGCTTCTATAAGTACGAGTTTGTACCCGATCACGCCATTCCTAGCCTGTTTGGCTATATCATTATCTTGATGATTTCAAACTGTGCTACCTGGTCCTTATTCTCGGAGCACCAATTTGCGACGATAGCTAAGCTTACGTCGATTTTCCTCGTCATACCCTTTCACCTTAAACAACAAGCTTGAGTTCGAGTTTGTGTCGTACCTATGGTTCCAATAACCTCTTGCTTCATCATTCTTTTGACTTGTTGTGATCGCGGATCGATTACATCTTCGTGGAATCTCTCGACAAATGTGTCATGATCACCATCTACATTCTGATGCTCTTCCAGGATATCAATTGAATTAATGATGAGAAATACCATCCTTGCCCTCGATGATTTGTGTTGTCATCGACCTCTTTATTGCGTTCCCTCCAACAAAAAAACTTGTTTGTGTTCTGTGTTATATCTCGAGTTCCTTGCTACCTAGCATTTGTTCTTCTTTACCATGGAGTATTACCATCTTTTATGTCAAGAAGGTCGTGAGGATTACTCCACCTCTTAAGACTTCTTGGTATGGTGATACTTCTCACCCTCACCATTCTTTCTTGGTACCCGTGTTGTTTCTAACCGGAAAACCGACAATTGAACTATGAGGTGTGAATTCAAAACTTCTAGCAACCCCATTGCTTTGAAGTAATGGTCGAGTTTCATTCTAATTCTTTTGTTCGTCAAGTCACCACTCTAACATTGATCGTGCGACCCAACCCATATTCGGGCGCACCGTTCAACCAATGTTTAATTATGTATGTTTTCCTCGAGCATATCCCATTATATTGTTTAATCTGACAGATGTTATCCCCTTATCCACATAATTGTGGAGATCCATCTTTTGGATACCTCGTTGAATTATCGCTGAGTCCATCAGCCACCTCATCATCCTCTCCTTGGGTTAATGATGAACTCTTGTTAACGGAAATCACTTCTTAGTTCATTTCCCGAGAATCTTACAGTGTCATCCCGTCAATTTGTGTTGCACCTTTCTTCTCAGGCATCCTGAGCCTGAGGTATCCTGACACCAATCGGATCTGAATCTCGGTCAGATATGATGGTTGGGACATTTTTCAAGAGTTATGATGTTGATCCTTTGATGACCCGGTAACATGATGTCATGCCTAGCACCCCCCCCGGCTGGAGGATCTATCATTATAGATTCCTTTTCAGCAAGGTTATCCATTCATCCATGAGGAAATTGCAAGACTTATTCTACCAGTTATTCCTGATGGATCCTTTGTGTTTCCAAAGTTTGATCTTCACCTGAAGACCATGTCAATGCTACCTCGAAGCATGTCAATGGTGCTCCGATTCTCAACAAGAACATTTGAAGCCCAATGCTAAATGTTACTTGCTCAATTACCCCAAACACCGTTGCATCGGTAATGTCATGAAATTTCTCTCCCCTTTCCTAAGGAGTTTTCTACATTATATCCTGCCAAGGATATCATGCTCTGCTTGTCCTTGGGAAGGATATACCCCTGGAATATGTGTTTCAACACATTTTCCTTTCCATTGTTCTGTTAACCTGGTAATCACCTTTCCTTTCCTTTGGTTTGCTTAACCCTTCTTGTGATCTATATTATATAAGCAGTAGTAATCTTCTGCTTATGTAAAACACGTTAGTGTACAACCGTGCCAGTAAGACCCTGTTCCTACTGTGGATGACATTTCGGTAGCCACCGACGGACGGGAACTTTGCCTATTGGCCCGCCTCGTTCAACGAGCAGGAAAATGGTTCTCTTCGTCCCTCGCCCTTGGTATCGAGGTTGTTGCCGACATAACTGACAGGCTACCCTCTGACACGCCTTACTATCATGACCGTGCAAGATGTCGGCCCCCTTCCTACTTTCAACCACATGGTGGGCCCATAACCCACAGTTCCACAGGATCGAAACCTGACTCTCCTGCACACCCCAGTTCCAAAGTTATTCCTCCCGCGTGGACTCGTAAGTAATTCATGAGCCACCTTTCCGATGAGATCATCAATTCTGGCATCGGACACAATAATTATCCCGTTGCTTTGAAACCACTTTCACCTTCTGACTAGGCATTGAACGATTGCCTGGCTACTTGAAACTTCTTATTGTACCTCCCAACCTTACTCTCGATGTCTTTTAAATGTTCAAACTCGAGAGGTACTCATATGCTCATTCATGGGTTAATCCCAGATTATAACACTTATAACATTCTGTCGTTGCCGACCTGCCCCGTTACTTATTCGTAAATGCGATGGAATTCCCAAAAAAAAAAAGGCCGACTTCACCATGAGGACCTGAAACAGAGAAATGAAGACATCAATGAAAGGGATCAACCTCTTCGAAAGGGCAGCCAAGACCGAGAAGACTCGTTAGGTTATTCGCTACCAGCACCTTTTCCCCATTACTCCACCGCTTAAATCTCGGGACGAGATTTCTTGTAGTGGAGGAGAATTGTGACGCCCGGATACTTAAGCTACAGTAAACCACTGTTAATGGTGCCATGTCACCTCGTTTATAGTTGCTAATCTCGAGTTAGTTCGAAACCGATTCAAATTCAAAAATAGGCAAACAATAAAAGTTTTCAAATAATAAAACTAAAATGTTCTGGTTGTGCCAAATAATGCATAGGTAAGTATGGTGGAGAAACCACATTTTTAGAAAGGTTTAATACTCTAAAAAAAACATTTTTAAACAATAGCAAAAACAATTAATTAGATGCCTTTTATAAAGTTATAATAATCAAACTAAATTAGTAGTGTGCCAAAATAATTGTGGCAGTGGACTAATTAGTAATACTAATTTAGGTGCTGACTGGGTATTTTATAAAACTAAAATAAAAGAAACTTTAAATGAACTAG
>NC_057800.1:221952264-221969647 GCF_018294505.1 Triticum aestivum | reverse complement strand
CCCCCTTCACCGGTATCACCTACTACCGCGTTAGGGCACACCGAACACCGCGTATTGCCTTGTTATATTTTGTGATGCTTTGTTTGCTCTGTATTCATTATTTCTTCCCCCTCTTCTCTCCGGTAGACTACGAGACTGACGCTGCTGCTGCCCAGTTCGACTACGGAGTTGACGACCCCTCTCTCTTGCCAGAGCAACCAGGCAAGCCCCCCCCCTTGATCACCAGATATCGCCTACTCTTCTCTATACTGCTTGCATTAGAGTAGCGTAGCATGTTACTGCTTTCCGTTAATCCTATTCTGATGCATAGCCTGTCATCGCTGCTACAGTCATTGATACCTTACCCGCAATCCTAAATGCTTAGTATAGGATGCTAGTGTTCATCAGTGGCCCTACACCCTTGTCCGTCTGCCATGCTATACTACTGGGCTGTGATCACTTCGGGAGGTGATCACGGGCATATACTATATACTTTACACTGTTACATTACCTGTGATACTGTTCGGAGTTGGGGGCTGAAGGGGCAGGTGGCTCCATCCCGGTAGAGGTGGGCCTGGGTTCCCGACGGCCCCTGACTGTTACTTGGTGGCGGAGCGACAGGGCAGGTTGAGACCACCTAGGAGACAGGTGGGCCTGGCCTTGTTCGGCATTCGCGGATACTTAACACGCTTAACGAGATCTTGGTATTTGATCTGAGTCTGGCTACGAGCCTATACGCACTAACCATCTACGTGGGAGTAGTTATGGGTATCCCGACGTCGTGGTATCAGCCGAAGCACTTCAGACGTCAGCGACGGAGCGGCGCGCGCCGGATTGGAACGTAAGCCTGCTCTTGTATTAAGGGGGCTAGTTCCGCTTTCGGCCGCCCTCGCAACGTGCAGGTGTGCTCAGGGCGATGGGCCCAGACCCCTGCGTGCTTAGGTTTAGACTGGCGTGCTGGCCTCTCTGTTTTGCCTAGGTGGGGCTGCGACGTGTTGATCTTCCGAGGCCGGGCATGACCCAGGAAAGTGTGTCCGGCCAAATGGGATCGAGCGTGTTGGGCTATGTGGTGCACCCCTGCAGGGAAGTTAATCTATTCGAATAGCCGTGATCTTCGGTAACAGGACGACTTGGAGTTGTACCTTGACCTTATGACAACTAGAACCGGATACTTAATAAAACACACCCTTCCAAGTGCCAGATACAACCCGGTGATCGCTCTCTAACAGGGTGACGAGGAGAGGATCGCCGGGTAGGTTTATGCTATGCGATGCTACTGGAGATGCTACTTGGAGTTGCTACTTGGAGATGCTACTTGGAGGGCTTCGATCTACTCTCTCCTACTTGATGCAAGACGGAGGCTGCCAGAAGCGTAGTCTTCGATAGGATTAGCTATCCCCCTCTTATTCTGGCATTCTGCAGTTCAGTCCACTGATATGGCCTCCTTACACATATACCCATGCATATGTAGTGTAGTTCCTTGCTTGCGAGTACTTTGGATGAGTACTCACGGTTGCTTTCTCCCCCCTTTTCCCCCTTTCCTTTCTTTCTGGTTGTCGCAACCAGATGCTGGAGTCCAGGAGCCAGACGCCACCGTCGACGACGACCCCTACTACACCGGAGGTGCCTACTACTACGTGCTGCCCGCTGACGACGACCTGGAGTAGTTAGGAGGATCCCAGGCAGGAGGCCTGCGCCTCTTTCGATCTGTATCCCAGTTTGTGCTAGCCTTCTTAAGGCACACTTGTTTAACTTATGTCTGTACTCAGATATTGTTGCTTCCGCTGACTCGTCTATGATCGAGCACTTGTATTCGAGCCCTCGAGGCCCCTGGCTTGTATTATGATGCTTGTATGACTTATTTTTATTTGTAGAGTTGTGTTGTGATATCTTCCCGTGAGTCCCTGATCTTGATCGTACACATTTGCGTGCATGATTAGTGTACGATTGAATCGGGGGCGTCACAATTCGGACATCGGAAAGGTTCCGAGTGATTCAGGTATTTTTCGGAGTACCGGGTAGTTACAGGAGAAGCAATGGGCCTTGATGGGCTTTAGTGGGAAGAGGAGAAAGGGCCAAGGGGCTGCTGCGCCCCCCTCCCCTCTGGTCCGAATTGGACTAGGGAAAAGGGGGCCGGCCACCTTTCCTTCTCCTCCACTTCCTTCTCCCTTCCTCCCCTCTTGGTGGACTCCTACTAGGACTTGGAGTCCTAGTAGGACTCCACATCCTGGCCGCACCAATTGCCTTGGCCGGCCTCCTCCTCCTCCATCCTTTATATACTGAGGCAAGGGGCACCCCATAAACACAAGTTGATCTTCGTGATCGTTCCTTAGCCGTGTGTGGTGCCCCCCTCCACCATATTCCACCTCGGTCATATTGTAGCGGTGCTTAGGCGAAGCCCTGCGACGGTAGAACATCAAGATCATCACCACGCCGTCGTGTTGACGGAACTCCTCCCCGACGCTTTGCTGGATCGGGGCCCGGGGATCGTCATCGAGCTGAACGTGTGCCAAGAACTCGGAGGTGCCGGAGTAACGGTGCTTGGATCGGTCGGATCGTGAAGACGTACGACTACATCAACCGCGT
This sequence comes from Triticum aestivum, assembly GCF_018294505.1. NCBI lineage: Eukaryota > Viridiplantae > Streptophyta > Magnoliopsida > Poales > Poaceae > Triticum > Triticum aestivum. Next base: position 221,967,082 of record NC_057800.1, on the reverse strand, counting down.
TGTCACAACGCTTCCGCTGTCGGTCTACAAGGGTACGTAGATCACACTCTCCCCTCTCGTTGCTATGCATCACCATGATCTTGCGTGTGCGTAGGAATTTTTTTGAAATTACTACATTTCCCAACAGTGGCATCCGAGCCTAGGTTTTATGTGTTGATGTTATATGCACGAGTAGAACACAAGTGAGTGGTGGGCGATATAAGTCATACTGCTTACCAGCATGTCATACTTTGGTTCGGCTGTATTGTTGGACGAAGCGGCCTGGACCGACATTACGCGTACGCTTACGCGAGACCGGTTCTCCCGACGTGCTTTGCACAAAGGTGGCTAGTGGGTGACAGTTTCTCCAACTTTAGTTGAACCGAGTGTGGCTACGCCCGGTCCTTGCGAAGGTTAAAACAACACCAACTTGACAAATTATCGTTGTGGTTTTGATGCGTAGGTAAGATTGGTTCTTGCTTAAGCCCGTAGCAGCCACGTAAAACTTGCAACAACAAAGTAGAGGACGTCTAACTTGTTTTTGCAGGGCATGTTGTGATGTGATATGGTCAAGACATGATGCTAAATATTATTGTATGAGATGATCATGTTTTGTAACCGAGTTATCGGCAACTGGCAGGAGCCATATGGTTGTCGCTTTATTGTATGCAATGCAATCACGCTGTAATGCTTTACTTTATCACTAAGCAGTAGCGATAGTCGTGGAAGCATAAGATTGTCGAGACGACAACGATGCTACGATGGAGATCAAGGTGTTGCGCCGGTGACGATGGTGATCATGACGGTGCTTCAAAGATGGAGATCACAAGCACAAGATGATGGTGGCCATATCATATCACTTATATTGATTGCATGTGATGTTTATCTTTTATGCATCTTATCTTGCTTTGATTGACGGTAGCATTATAAGATGATCTCTCACTAATTATCAAGAAGTGTTCTCCCTGAGTATGCACCGTTGCGAAAGTTCTTCGTCCTGAGACACCACGTGATGATCGGGTGTGATAGGCTCTACGTTCAAATACAACGGGTGCAAAACAGTTGCACACGCAGAATACTCAGGTTATACTTGACGAGCCAAGCATATACAGATATGGCCTCGGAACACAGAGACCGAAAGGTCAAGCGTGAATCATATAGCAGATATGATCAACATAGCGATGTTCACCAATGAAACTACTCCATCTCACGTGATGATCGGACATGGTTTAGTTGATTTGGATCACGTAATCACTTAGAGGATTAGAGGGATGTCTATCTAAGTGGGAGTTCTTAAGTAATATGATTAATTGAACTTAAATTTATCATGAACTTAGTCCTGGTAGTATTTTGCAAATTATGTTGTAGATCAATAGCTCGCGTTGTTGCTTCCCTGTGTTTATTTTGATATGTTCCTAGAGAAAATTGTGTTGAAAGATGTTAGTAGCAATGATGCGGATTGGATCCGTGATCTGAGGTTTATCCTCATTGCTGCATAGAAGAATTATGTCCTTGATACACCGCTAGGTGACGGACCTATTGCAGGAGCAGATGCAGACGTTGTGAATGTTTGGCTAGCTCAATATGATGACTACTTGATAGTTTAGTGCACCATGCTTATTGGCTTAGAATCGGGACTTCAAAGACGTTTTGAACGTCATGGAGCATATGAGATGTTCTAGGAGTTGAAGTTAATATTTCAAGCAAATACCCGAGTTGAGAGATATGAAGTCTCCAACAAGTCCTATAGCTAAAAGATGGAGAGGAGAATCGCTCAACTAGTGAGCATGTGCTCAGATTGTCTGGGTACTACAATCGCTTGAATCAAGTGGGAGTTAATCTTCCAGATAAGATAGTGATTGACAGAATTCTCTAGTCACCATCACCAAGTTAGTAGAACTTCGTGATGAACTATGATATGCAAGGGATAATGAAAATGATTTCCAAGCTCTTCGTAATGCGGAAATTGACGAAGGTAGAAATCGAGAAAAACATCAAGTGTTGATGGTAGACAAGACCACTAGTTTCAAGAAAAGGGCAGAGGGAAGAAGGGGAACTTCAAGAAGAACAGCAAGCAAGTTGCTGCTCAAGTGAAGAAGCCCAAGTCTGGTCCTAAACCTGAGACTAAGTGTTTCTACCACAAAGGGATTGGTCACTGGAAGCGGAACTACCCCAAGTGATTGGCAGACAAGAAGGATGGCAAAGTGAACATAAGTATATTTGATATACATGTTATTGATGTGTACTTTACTAGTGTTTATAGCAACCCCTCAGTATTTGATACTAGTTCAGTTGCTAAGATTAGTAACTCGAAACGGGAGTTGCAGAATAAACAGAGACTAGTTAAGGGTGAAGTGACGATGTGTGTTGGAAGTGGTTCCAAGATTGATATGATCATCATCACACACTCCCTATACTTTCGGGATTAGTGTTGAACCTGAATAAGTGTTATTTGGTGTTTGCGTTGAGCATGAATATGATTAGATCATGTTTATTGTAATACGGTTATTCATTTAAGCAAGAGAATAAATTGTTGTTCTGTTTACATGAATAAAACCTTATATGGTTACACACCCAATGAAAATAGTTCGTTGGATCTCGATCGTAGTGATACACATAACCATAATATTGAAACCAAAAGATGCAAAGTTAATAATGATAGTGCAACTTATTTGTAGCACTGCCGTTTAGGTCATATTGGTGTAAAGCGCATGAAGAAACTCCATGCTGATGGGCTTTTGGAATCACTTGATTATGAATCAGTTGATGCTTGCGAACCATGTCTCATGGGCAAGATGACTAAGACTCTGTTCTTCGGAACTATGGAGCGAGCAACTGACTTATTGGAAATAAATACATACTGATGTATGCGATCCGATGAGTGTTAAGGCTCGCGGAGGGTATCATTATTTTCTGACCTTCACAGATGATTTGAGCAGATATGGGTATATCTACTTGATGAAACATAAGTCTGTAACATTTGAAAAGTTCAAAGAATTTCAGAGTGAAGTGGAAAATCATCGTGACAAGAAAATAAGGTTTCTACGATCTGATCGCGGAGACAAATATTTGAGTTACGAGTTTGGTCTTCAATTAAAACAATGTGGAATAGTTTCACAAATTCATGCCACCTGGAACACCATAGCATAATGGTGTGTCCGAACGTCATAAACATACTTTATTGGATATAGTACAATCTATGATGCTTCTTAGCGATTTACCACTATCGTTTTGGGGTTATGCATTAGAGACAGCTGCATTCACATTAAATAGGGCACCATCTAAATCCGTTGAGACGACACTATATGAATTGTGGTTTGGCAAGAAACCAAAGTTGTCGTTTCTTAAAGTTTGGGGTTGCAATGCTTATGTGAAAAAGTTTCATCCTGATAAGCTCAAACCCAAATCGGGAAAGTGTGTCTTCATGATACCCAAAAAGTTACTGTTGGGTACACCTTCTATCACATATCCGAAGGCAAGACATTCGTTGCTAAGAATGGATCCTTTCTAGAGAAGGAGGTTCTCTCGAAAGAAGTGAGTGGGAGGAAAGTAGAACTCAATAAGGTAATTGTACCTTCTCCCTTATTGGAAAGTAGTTCATCACAGAAATCTGTTCCTGTGACTACTACACCAATTAGTGAGGAAGCTAATGATGATGATCATGTAACTTCAGATCAAGTTACTACCGAATCTCGTAGGTAAACCAGAGTGAGATCCGCACCAGAGTGGTACGGTAATCCTGTTCTGTAGGTCATGCTACTTGACCATGACAAACCTACGAACTATGAAGAAGCGATGGTGAGCCCAGATTCCGCAAAATGGCTTGAAGCCATGAAATCTGAGATGGGATCCATGTATGAGAACAAAGTATGGACTTTGGTTGACTTGCCCACTGATCGGCAAGCAATTGAGAATAAATGGATCTTCAAGAGGAAGACGGACGCTGATAGTAGTGTTAATATCTACAAAGCTAGAATTGTCGCAAAAGGTTTTCAACAAGTTCAAGGGGTTGACTACGATGAGACCTTCTCACCCGTAGCGATGCTTAAGTCTGTCCGAATCATGTTAGCAATTGTCGCATTTTATGATTATGAAATTTGGCAAATGGATGTCAAAACTGCATTCCTGAATGGATTTCTGGAAGAAGAGTTGTATATGATGCAGCCGGAAGGTTTTGTCGATCCAAAAGGAGCTAACAAAGTGTGCAAGCTCCAGCGATCCATTTATGGACTGGTTCATGCCTCTCGGAGTTGGAATAAACGCTTTGATAGTATGATCAAAGCATATAGTTTTATACAGACTTGCGGTGAAGCCTGTATTTACAAGAAAGTGAGTGGGGGCACTACAGCATTTCTGATAAGTATATGTGAATGACATATTGTTGATTGGAAATAATGTAGAATTATTCTGCAAAGCATAAAGGAGTGTTTGAAAGGAGTTTTTTCAAAGAAAGACCTCGGTGAAGCTACTTACATATTGAGCATCAAGATCTATAGAGATAGATCAAGACGCTTGATAAGTTTTTTCAATGAGTACATACCTTGACAAGATTTTGAAGTAGTTCAAAATGGAACTGTCAAAGAAAGAGTTATTGCCTATGTTACAAGGTGTGAAATTGAGTAAGACTCAAAGCCCGACCACGGCAGAAGATAGAAAGAGAATGAAAGTCATTCCCTATGCCTCAGCCATAGGTTCTATAAAGTATGCCATGCTGTGTACCAAATCTATTGTATACCCTACACTGTGTTTAGCAAGGGAGTACAATAGTGATCTAGGAGTAGATCACTGGACATCGGTCAAAATTATCCTTAGTGGAATAAGGATATGTTTCTCGATTATGGAGGTGACAAAAAGGTTCGTCGTAAAGAGTTACGTCGATGCAAGTTTTGACACTAATCCAGATGACTCTAAGTCTCAATCTGGATACATACTGAAAGTGGGAGCAATTAGCTAGAGTAGCTCTGTGCAGAGCATTGTTGACATAGAAATTTGCAAAATACATACGGATCTGAATGTGGCAGACCCATTGACTAAACTTCTCTCACAAGCAAAACATGATCACATCTTAGTACTCTTTGGGTGTTAATCACATAGAGATGTGAACTAGATTATTGACTCTAGTAAACCCTTTGAGTGTTGGTCACATGATGATGTGAACTATGGGTGTTAATCACATGATGATGTGAACTATTGATGTTAAATCACATGGCGATGTGATCTAGATTATTAACTCTAGTGCAAGTGGGAGACTTAAGGAAATATGCCCTAGAGGCAATAATAAAGTTATTATTTATTTCCTTATACCATGATAAATGTTTATTATTCATGCTAGAATTGTATTAACCGGAAACATAATACATGTGTGAATACATAGACAAATAGAGTGTCACTAGTATGCCTCTACTTGACTAGCTCGTTAATCAAAGATGGTTATGTTTCCTAACCATGGACAAAGAGTTGTTATTTGATTAACGGGATCACATCATTAGGTGAATGATCTGATTGACATGACCCATTCCATTAGCTTAGCACCCGATCGTTTAGTATGTTGCTATTGCTTTCTTCATGACTTATACATGTTCCTATGACTATGAGATTATGCAACTCCCGTTTGCCGGAGGAACACTTTGTGTGCTACCAAACGTCACAACGTAACTGGGTGATTATAAAGGAGCTCTACAGGTGTCTCCAAAGGTACATGTTGGGTTGGCGTATTTCGAGATTAGGATTTGTCACTCCGATTGTCGGAGAGGTATCTCTGGGCCCTCTCGGTAATGCACATCACATAAGCCTTGCAAGCATTGCAACTAATGAGTTAGTTGTGAGATGATGTATTACGGAACGAGTAAAGAGACTTGCCGGTAACGAGATTGAACTAGGTATTGGATACCGACGATCGAATCTCGGGCAAGTAACATACCGGTGACAAAGGGAACAACATATGTTGTTATGCGGTCTGACCGATAAAGATCTTCGTAGAATATGTAGGAGCCAATATGAGCATCCAGGTTCCGCTATTGGTTATTGACCGGAGACATGTCTCGGTCATGTCTACATTGTTCTCGAACCGTAGGGTCCGCACGCTTAAGGTTTCGATGACAGTTATATTATGAGTTTATGAGTTTTGATGTACCGAAGGAGTGGGGACATGACGAGGAGTCTCGAAATGGTCGAGACGTAAAGATCGATATATTGGACGACTATATTCGGACATCGGAAAGGTTCCAAGTGATTCGGGTATTTTTCAGAGTACCGGGTAGTTACGGGAGAAGCAATGGGCCTTGATGGGCTTTAGTGGGGAGAGGAGAAAGGGCCAAGGGGCTGCTGCGCCCCCCCTCCCCTCTGGTCCGAATTGGACTAGGGAAAAGGGGGCTGGCCACCTTTCCTTCTCCTCCACTTCCTTCTCCCTTCCTCCCCTCTTAGTGGACTCCTACTAGGACTTGGAGTCCTAGTAGGACTCCACATCCTGGCCGCACCAATTGCCTTGGCCGGCCTCCTCCTCCTCCATCCTTTATATACTGAGGCAAGGGGCACCCCATAAACACAAGTTGATCTTCGTGATCGTTCCTTAGCCGTGTGCGGTGCCCCCCCTCCACCATATTCCACCTCGGTCATATTGTAGTGGTGCTTAGGCGAAGCCCTGCGACGGTAGAACATCAAGATCGTCACCACGCCGTCGTGCTGACGGAACTCCTCCCCGACGCTTTGCTGGATCGGAGCCTGGGGATCGTTATCGAGCTGAACGTGTGCCAAGAACTCGGAGGTGCCAGAGTAACGGTGCTTGGATCGGTCGGATTGTGAAGACGTATGACTACATCAACCGCGTTGTCACAACGCTTCCGCTGTCGGTCTACAAGGGTACGTAGATCACACTCTCCCCTCTCGTTGCTATGCATCACCATGATCTTGCGTGTGCGTAGGAATTTTTTTGAAATTACTATGTTTCCCAACAGTATGTATATATAGGAGGAAGGAGTACGTCGGTGGAGCAACATGGGCCCCATGAGGGTGGAGGGCGCGCCTGGGGCGGTAGGCGCGCCCCCTACCTCGTGCCTTCCTCGTTGATTGCTTGACGTAGGGTCCAAGTCCTCTGGATCATGTTCGTTCCGAAAATCACGTTCCCGAAGGTTTCATTCCGTTTGGACTCTGTTTGATATTCTTTTTCTGCGAAACCCTAAAATAGGCAAAAAAACAACAATTCTGGGTTGGGCCTCCGGTTAATAGGTTAGTCCCAAAAATAATATAAAAGTGTATAATAAAGCCCAATGATGTCCAAAACATGATATAATATAGCATGGAACAATAAAAAATTATAGATACGTTGGAGACGTATCAAGCATCATCACCCTTGACGTTTCTAACCTGATTCCCACTATCTGGCAAGATGACAAGCACCCGCCACGGCCTAGGTACTTGTCACCTTTAAACCCGTCCAGCATCACCTGCCCGATGTACTTCAAATATACTAATAGGTCGCTGTTACCTGTTATGCAACTGGCAAAAAATACAAGGACGATGTTTCTTCTGGATCTAACAGCTTGGCCAACCAAGATCCTGGACTGAGGCATTGCTATGTTCTTGTAAGTGCGTCTCTCTCTCTCTTGTATTGTTGTGTGACTGCCAACGTGCTTTGCTAGGATTTTCGACCAGTAATCCCTTAGTGCAGACAATGATTTCTACTATTGGCTGCTAAATTAGATATGTAGATGTCATGCATGATACTACCTCGTACCTCCGTTCCTAAATATAAGTCTTTCTAGAGATTCTACTATAGGCTACATACGGAGCAAAATGAGTGAATCTACACTCGAAAATGCATCTATATACATCTGTATGTGGTCCATATTGGAATCTCTACAAAGACATATATTTAGGAATAGAGGTAGTACATTGCACAAAATCGTAGGTGGCATGTAGGAATTCCAGTGCACTACGTTAGGCTCCCTTAGAGTGCCTGCTAGTCCAGCACACAGAGTCATGGCTAGTTTATGCTATGCACACAATCGTTAACTGGTGGTTTAAATATGTGCAAGGGATATGCAATGTATTATCATGTAGAGATGTCTGAAATTAGCCGCGTCAACTTGCAGATAGGGTTACACAATGAAAAAGTACAAGATGTATGTGGCAATTTCATGGAACATCGCAAAAAAAGGAGAGGCAGCGGTGAGCCTATACAGTGTGCTATGGTAGGTCACTCCTCCATTGTAATCATCGTGACATGTTATTTGTATGTCAGTTCTATTGGCCAAGTTTCTTAGGGACAGTTATTACAAGTTATTCTAAGAAAACAAGCACCTGTGAATATAAGCTCCAGGTAATAAGCCAACCAGTTCTTTTCATTGCCTTCCTTTTCAGCTTATCTTTGGTATGATCAGCGAAAAGTCTAGATTGCATTATATTTTGTCATTTTGCTGCCCATATGAAAATTAATTTGACTTGCAAACATCACAAATTGAATCCAGTGCAATAATTAATATGATAGGAAAACAGACCATCACGATTTATTCAAAATGCAAATACAAAAATACCATCTACTTGGCACAATCTACTTTGGTCAATGTCTTCCATAGAGATCCCATTGCTAATTTAAATGAAGAACGCATGACCCACATTTAAATGAAGAACAATTATTTATTGAAATTCGATGGTCCAAGTGGTTGGCTATTATCATATAGCAGCACCACCTGAAAGCATCATATAGCAACAGCAGCTCACAGCAACTCATCATACAGCAGCAGTAGTGTGCAATTCATCATATACTAGCAGCAGCTCATAGAAATTCATCATATAGCAGCAACAGGATCAGCTCATAGCAATTCATCATATAGCAGCAGTAGGAGCAACTCATAGCAATTCATCATATAACAGCAGGAGGAGCAACAGCAACAACAGCTCATAGCAATTCATCATATAGTAGCAGCAGCTCATAGCAATTCATCGTATAGCAGCAGCAGGAGCAGCTCATAGCAATGCATCATATAGCAGCGGCAGAAGCAGCTCATAGCAATTCACCGTATAGTGGATCAGAATGAAAATTTGGCAAAAAAATCAGAGGAGATCCTCACCTTGTTGGATGAGCTCATCCTTCAACAACACCTCAAGGCCATGTCCTAGGAGGAGGGGAGGGGGAATAAGGTGCCTTCTACCGCAGTGCAGCATCAGCCATAGTTGTGCAGCGCCCACCGGAGTAGTGCATTGGACGGACCACAGTGGAGTAGCTACTGGAGACCATGAGAATGAGGGGCGGCGCTAGAGGGAAGAGCAGCCAGGAGATTTGGCCCTACCCGCCGGCCATGTAGCCTAGCTGGACAGAGCATCGTCGAGGACCAGGCCAGATGGGACCAGTGGCGACGGCTCGCTGGAGGAACCCTAGCGCTGCAGGCAAGGGATCGAGGTAGAGGTAAAGGGGAGAGGAGATGCAAGCAGGCGGGGTAATGAACGCTTGCGTGTTTGTTTTTACTTGAGGGTCAGGTGTGACGCGAGCGTGAGCAGTTGCATTTTGAGTGTAATATAGGCAGACAACAGAGTCATTTCACTATTCCCCTTCCCTTCAATTTTTAGTGAGCTTCTACCTGAAACACCCCCCTCCAAAGCGAAATAAGTTAAGCCCAAGTCCATAACTCAAAAATGACTTCTTTACATCTTTTATGGCTTATTTTGACAATATACTCTGAAAAGGCAGAATAGAACTGTCCCTTAACCTGCAATTCAATTGTGCGTGCAATGATGAATCACTCCTGCCTGCTATAGTGTACATGTAGGCATCATCATACATGGCATAACCTAATACATGTGCATTCCATTGTAGAATCTGGAATATGCAATGTTTATGTTAGTTCATACGTTGCACATGATGTTTAAATGCCCCTTAAATTTGGCCAGTCAAGTGATGGTCTTTAAGCCTCCTTCTTTGATTCTTTTCTTGATACTCCCTCCTTCCATCTATATAGGGACTAATGTGTTTTTCAAGACCGCCTTTGACTATTGATAAGACTAATAATACATGAGATGTATAATGTGAAAATTATATCATTGGAAGCTCCTTTCACATATGAATTTTACGGTATGCTTTGTGTAACTTGCATGTCATATATTATTGCTCTAACACTTGGTCAAAGTTAGCCTCGAAAAACGATTAGGCCCTGTATAGATGGAAGGAGGGAGTATGTAAGATTTGCTCACACATTTGTTCAATTACTTGTTTTCATCAGCCAGCCATACCAGGACTGTTTGTCTTGATTACTTGATGTTCTTGACCTAACACTCTAACACAGCTTGTCAGCGGTTGAAACACTAAGGGCTATTGTAGTCGGGGCTTGTCTAACTCATAGGTGACATAAAGGTTTGGATGTACACTAAAGTAGGCTCTCCAAGAGTACCTGGAGATCCAGTTCATAGGTATGCCTAGTTTTTACATAGTGCACACATAGTAAATGCTCATTTCATTGTGTGCAAGTGCAAGAGATGTGGCATGTTTCATTATGTGGTGTTATTTTGTTATAATCTCATCCTTTTGTGTTGTTCATAGACTTGAAAGTATGCATATTTATCTTCCAAGGAGACGAGTAACTAGTTTGTGTCACCTTGCAGAGGGGGTGCAATGAAGATAAAATTAAGGATTTCCAAGTACAAGATGTTAGGAAGGAGCCTTGCAAGAGAAGTAGGAGCAGCGGTGAGCCTGTTCAACCAGTTAAGGTAAGTCACTGTATCCAACTCAACCGTTCAATTCCTTGTTTGTTTCAGGCATAGTTAATTTGCTCTTTTCAATTGCTTTATTTGTCCTTGGTTAATGAGATGCCCAAACAATGATGCCTGATGTTGGGTACTTGTATAACTATTAGTTGACATAATTAAAGGCCTTACCATTTAATTACTCTAGAGAAGTGTGCCTGAAGCTTTGAAGACTATTAACCAACTATTACTGCATGAGGATCACAATCTAGTTTATACTAGGCTAATGATTGCATAGTTTTGCTTGCTGTGGTAGGTTTGTATGAATCCCTCTATTGATCATTATGCTCCCTAAGACTTTAATTGAGCTACAAAATGGCCAACTGCTTGCTTACTTATACACAACGTGCTGTCTAAATTTGTAACTTGTCTATGCTTTGGATTTGGCCCCAACATCATGCTCCTCTGGTGAGCTAAGAGAGATTTCTGTATGCAGGCTGCACAGACTATCATTTTTATAAGTTTTAAAAACATCACATGCTTATGCTTCATAACGTGTAACATTATTGTTAGTCCTATTTTGCCATGTACAAAATAGTCTGTCTTGCTTGCTTCACTGTTGTAACTATATTTTTGCCCTAGTCATGTGTACTTACAGAAACATTTCAGGATGAAGTGACATCAACACAAAGATCTGCGAGCAGTGCGGCATGGCCGTTACCAAATGATTGTGGATTGGAATTGGAATGTGCCGATGTTCTCGAGTATCAACTAGAGGTGGCAAGACAACGTGTACATGATTCTCAACGTACAATCAACAAGTTGAGACTGGACATGTAGGTATTAGATGCAGGAGTCAAAAAAATGAAACAAGACACTGAGGTAACCACGAAGAAATTGGAGATTTGGCAGTCTGAAATTTGTGCTATCTGAATCTGGCCAATCCTATTTTCTGAAGAGATTATAGTTCAAATGGTAAGTTTTGTTGATGCGTGTCCATGATGTATGAGCTTTATTTGTCCAGTGTATGTAATTTGCTATTTGTGTACGCTTTATTATCACTGGTGCTGAACTATAATGCTCAGTGGGTATATTCGGCTGTAATTTCTTTATTGTATAGTGTAGGATTATTCTACATTTCTATGCCTTAGTCTTTTTATTATATAGTGTATGTTTTTTAGAGGCGATAATATAGAGGAGGATAATTCTTGAATATGCTATATCGTTGAAACGGGGGCCAACACGCCCAAACATTTCCTAGACGCCATACAAATGAACAAACATGTGTAGTCAAAGCGGGCCTTAATTGGGCTGGTCAAAATAATATTAAGTGGATCCCAAATGATGTGGCCCACCATAACAACGGCTCTTAGCAGGTCGTTAACAGGCCAAAAGCTCGATAGGGCCGTATAAATGAAAATGGCCCGTGGGCCTCTAGCAGGCCAAAATACATGTTAATTTTGTCTCGGCCCTTTTACTTTACGGGCCAGTAAGAGGCCGAAAGTGCTATGGGCCAGAGGAGGCCCAATTTGCACACTAGGCTTTTAACAGGCCGAAAGTCGCGTTGGGCTGAAATGATGCCCTGCGGAACGTGGGCCTCTAATGGACCTAAAGTTAAAGGCCCAGCTGTTGTGCGGGCCGTTAATAGGCCGAGAGACAGACTGGGCTAGGAGTTGGCCCACTTACCAAATGGGCCGAGGACAGTCTAAAGTCACAGTGAGCTAGAATTGGCCCAACTACAGAATGGGCCAAGAAAAGACCGAAAGACGTTCCGAGCCGTTAACGGGCTGGAACTGACGATGGGCTGCTAATAGGCCGAAAGAAGCTCGGGACGCATGTAACACCCCGGATGTAACTTTCCCAATTTGTACTCCAACTCTTACCATTTCCGGCGTTAAGTTTCTCGGGTTCGGGTCTTTGTCTCCGTGTGTTGTTGTCGTTGTCATGCATCTCATATCATGTCATCATGTGCATTGCATTTGCATACGTGTTCATCTCATGCATTCGAGCATTTTCCCCGTTGTCCGTTTTGCATCCCGGCACTTCGTTCTCCTCCGGTGGTCATTTCTAGCTTTCTTTCGTGTGTGGGGATTAAACATTTCCGGATTGGACCGAGACTTGCCAAGCGGCCTTACTTTACTACCGGTAGACCGCCTGTTGTAGCGACCCGACCCGAATGGATCAAGTCTCTGTGTTTAGGTGTCATCCCTGGATTAGTATGCTGACACACACAGTACTCGAAGGATTTATAACAGAGGTAAATCACATGTATAAAGTAACGTAAATACTATTACCTCAATCCATATAGCGGAAGCAACAAGGTTGTGGTTTCCCATCAACACCAACAGCAAAGTTGAGTGTAGAAATCTTAACCCTAACGTATCACTTACTCGTCATAAGATAATCCTGCAACATGAGACGTTGCAGCCCGAAACGGGTCAGTACATTGAATGTACTGGCAAATTCACACCATAGAGAATAATGAATAATGGCTATCACTATATGCATATTTGGCTGGTGGAAAAGCTCTATGGTTATAAGGTTTTTGCGTAAAGCCAAATTTTCCCTACTACAAAGGAATAAATTTATTTAACTACCATGGTGGTTGTGAAACATTGAGAATGGTTGACAGCATTCTCAATCCCAATTAAAAATAATTAAACCCAACAATATTAATTAGAAGTAACATGTCGAGATTCACATGATATTCAAGTACTAGATACTCAAGTTGTCCATAACTGGGGACACGGCTAATCATGATTAGTTTGTACACTCTGCAGAGGTTTGCGCACTTTTCCCCACAAGACTCGATCGCCTCCGTTTGGTTTCTCGCACTACATGGTGTTTGAGAAGACGGATGACCGAGACACAGTCTTTCAGAAGCGCTAGCACCTTACATGTGGGTAGACCGGTACACCTACTTCCCCTACATCTGCTAGTCTACCCGTAAGAGTTCGCACGACTTAGTCAACTATGCCAGAGCCCATAATGGCTTGTGGCTGCACACGTAAGTTTCTAGCATGAAAGATCTTATGATCCCTTTGAGCCTGGGTGGCGGTCCAAAAAAAACAGGCAAGTCCTGATAGACATCAGGTGCCTCAATCCACCCAGATGTGTGTTTAAGTTGCCACCTTAGATAAACCATTAAAAATTATCAATCTCACATCTGTCATGGATATCACTCACCCAATCCACGTCTACTAGCATAGCATGGCATAATAAGCAAACGTAGAAGTAACTCCCAAAGGTTTCATAATAATACAGGTGATAGGTACTACCTCATCTACTTCCCATCCCACAATTTAATTAGATCCTAATCATGCAATGTGTGAGGATTGATCTAATGCAATAAAACTGGGTTGTAGAAAAGGTATGATCAAAGTGTGAACTTGCCTGCAATGTAGATGAAGATGATTCTCACTTAAAACTCTTGATAGATCTACTCGTCACACTCCGGTCAATCTATCGTAAGCAAACAATAGTAACCACACAATAAGTACTCATCTAATGCACAAGTAAAACTCGAACAAGAGAAACGAACCAGAAAGTTCAATTTAAGAACTCCGGTTGCAAAGAAAGAACGAACCGAACAAACGACGGAAAACAAACGGCGGAAGAAAACAACTCGGTTCTAGCAAGTTGAAACTAGGTCAAATTTTACCGTAGCAAAAGCTTGTTCAAGTTGATTAGATGGAACGGCGGTTTCGAGATAAAACTCCAGGCGCTTGAATCACCTGATTCCGAAAAACGGGCGAGAAGATAAACTAGAACGAAGATCGGATCTGAGATCGCGATCGCGGAATAAATCCGACGAAAAGAAAGAGACGAACGGTTAAACGAACGGGCGTCGTTAACCGGGAATAATCGGTGATCACGTTCGTTGAGATGAACGGTCCGAAAGAAGAACGAAAACCGATCTAGGGTTTCGGAAAAGAAACCGAAACGAAGAATCGGAGAGAAAAACCGGAAAAGAAAACTGGAATGGTTTCTTTTAAAAGAACCGAACCGAGGGGAAGAAAAAGAGAGGCGCGGGGCTACCTCCGGCGAGGCGGGGCGAACGGTGGCGACGGCGGCGTGCTAGGGCGGCGGCGGCGGTGCTATAGGGGCGGCGGCGGCGGGTGAGGGCGCGATGCACAAGGGCGGCGGCGTGGGTGAGGGGCGGCGG
>NC_057800.1:221945623-221952106 GCF_018294505.1 Triticum aestivum | reverse complement strand
GGCGGCGGCGGCGGTGGTGAGGGGCGCGGGGTGGGACGCGGCTTGGGGAGGCGCTGGGTGGTGTGGGGCTTGGGGTTTGATGTGAGGAGAAGGTTTGATTTGATGTTTTGGAGGGGGTGTGGGGGTATTTATATAGGTGGGGGGGATTTACTTGGGGTAGGGGACAAGAAAAAGAGAGGAAAAAGGAAAACGAAACAAAGGAAAGGGGAGGGGCTAACCGACCTAAGTCCCGCTGGGACTCGGCCAGAGCGACGGCGGCTGGCACCTGGCGCACGAGGCGCGCAGCGCTGCTGGGGGCGGCGGCTGGCTAGGCCTTTGGCCCGGCTGGCCTGCTCTCTTTTTTCTTTTTTTTAAACGGTTTCGTGCGCAGAAAAACACAAAAAAGAAAATCTAAACGAGCTCCAAAAATTCTAAAGTAAATTTTCCTCGACTCCAAAAAATGAGCCGAACAAAATGAACTTTTCTACGGACCTAAAATGCAATTTTTGAAAACGTGCATTTTTCCTTATGCAAATAAAACGCAAACAAAACTCCGGCAAAAACCAAAAGTGATCTATTTATTAAATCTTCATTTTTCCTAAATTTGGGAAAGTCATATTTTTCCCTCTCTCATATATTTTGACACTGGAAAAATAATTGAAGATAAAATAAATAAATCAAATGATCCTCTTTTTTCAAAATTTGAGAAAACTCAAATATGAAAATACGAAATCTCCAACTCTCTCCGAGGGTCCTTGAGTTGCGTGAAATTTCTAGGATCAACCAAAATGCAAGAAAATACGATATGCATGATGATCTAATGTATAACATTCCAAATTGAAAATTTGGGATGTTACAAACCTACCACCCTTAAAAGGAATCTCGTCCTCGAGATTCGGAGAGGCTAGCAAGAAAAGGTTAGGGTTTGGGGTCTTCTCAAAATCCATCGATCATCTCCGGGGTCTGGGGTGCTACCACCCTTAGAAGCATGGTTACGGTTCCATCAAAACTCATATACTCCATCCTTATTCTTGACAGTGTCGGTCTTCTCAGATCCTCGAGAAAATTCCTTCTCTGAACTCTTCTGGTAGTGGCATAACCTTTACCACAATTCTTCTATCCTTTTATTTTGGTAAGGTTATTCCGCGACTGGGTCTTTGTAGCTGACGGGTCTGGCGCCAAAACTAAACAACTATCGATATCTCATGGTGGTCAACAATTTATGGTTTCTCCTGCAGGAAATGGGTCTGGGTTGATCCTCACCGTATAACCTACGGTTGGCAAAAAGCTGTCGTGTACAAGGGAAAAATACTTATACCATTCTAAGGTTTAACAAGGTTTTGATCATCGTCTCTCTACTATAGGTAAGTCACTCAGATTTACCATCCCACATAGCAAGGCGGATAATAAGAGTAAGTCGGTATGGTGATCAATCCATCCCGCACCCAAATCATTACCTTGTATACGGTTTAGCGAATCTCGCATTCTAACACTCGGTCATCCTCACAAGCATTGCAGAATTTCTCTTGTCGACGAACCAAGTTCGGAATAATCCATTGATTCTGCAAGCCAGACAAACATCTATTGTTCCTTCACAACTCTCAGGTTTTGCGTTACTCCTATAAGATCATCTACCGATAAGGGCATATCCTCTTCCAGGGTTTTTTTCCTTCAGCAAGAATGTGCTTGCTTCTTGGCAGGTCCTGGGGCATGTGGGTTATGGCCCATCTCATCACTTGTAGTCCTTGAACTTATCATCGGGCAAATGATCATTGTTCCAACTTCCAACTTCCTAGTATTCTTAAATCCATCCAATTGTATTGTCTTCCTTCCTTATATTGGCACCAATCTAGGACATGATTACTCAGACTCATCATGGAGTTTCCATTGATCCATATTTCCGACATCATACCTCCTTTATATCCAATAGTAATTTATCTCCCCATCCTCGTGGGTTATCCCACATACCGAGATATAAACTTATACTTATGAAGTCCATATTCCACTTCGTGGAACATCATTATCCTTTCGAGGGTCAAGCGTCCTTACAGGGGAATATTGGCCATCTCTGCATGGCACTTCTTCAACTGGGAAATGTGAGACACATCCTGAACTCCTGACAGTCCTTCAGGTGACTCCAACTTGTTGGCCACTTCTCCCATACGCTCCAAAACTCGGTATGGTCCTACAAATCTCGGGGCAAATTTTCCCTTAACTCCAATCCATTTAACTCCTCGCACAGGGGACACGCGAAGACATGCTCTGTCTCCAATTTCATAAACTACCTCCTTGAGTTTTTGAGTCTACATAACTCTTTTGCCTGGACTGAACTACCTTCAGTCTATCTCAAATCAACTTAACATTCTCGTCTGACTCCTTGATCACATTTGGTCCAAACAACTGGCGGTCTCCAACTTCATCCCACATATTCTTGGGGCATCACACATATCGAGACAAAACTCGTATTCATTTTGTCCGAAATCCACTCAGTGGAGTATCCTTATCTTTTCCAAGAGTCAAGGGTTCTTATAGGGTACTACCACCCTTAAAATGCTCCAATATTTCATAGACCATATTTCTCATATCCTCAAAAATGGTCAACATCTTTCCTCATAGAGTAACTCATAAAATCCAAATCAGTATCAACACTGCTAACTTTATTGATTCTCAAATTATTACAATCTCCTGTTTTTCCATTACATGCCTCAACTCAACACCTCAATATAAAGGAAAATGTCCTCACTACTACGACTATATTTCTTCTGGTACAAACTCAACTACTTATCACAAGTCTCCTTCTCCTTCGGACAATCTCTGGCAAAGTGCCCTGTTTTATTACAACTAAAACATATTACTTCTGACAAGTTTCGAGGTTTTCTTGTGATTATATAGCCTACTTGGGTCCTTGGCTTCCTTTTTGGGCAATTGTTGTGGTAGTGCCCTGACTCCTTGCACCTGTAACAGGTGATACAACTCAGGTTCTTCCTGGAATCCAATCTACTTCTCTTCCTGGACCTTTCCATTCCAATCAGGGCTTCTATCTCCTGTGGGTCATACTCTATTTCCTCCGTCGGGAATTCTACTAGATCCCCATTCATACAATTCTGGGAGATGTGTCATTCTTCTCCACATGAATAGCAAGACTTGGTGCAGGGTTTAATTGGTTCTTCTTTGGGTGTGTCCTCCACCTCTTCCTTCATCACAGGTTCTTCTAAACTTTCCTATAAGGGCTCCTTTCATTACTTCTTTATTCTGTTGTACGGTCCTTCGTACCATGGGGTAAATGTGACACTGAGTAGGATAGTGGGAAATCCCATCACACAAGAAACAAGTAATTTGCCTAGTTGGGCATGATTCAGCTGGGTGACTTCCTTCACAATTTGGGCATTCATCCTTGTGTTCTTTATGGTTGTGTCCTATTTCACCACAGAGCTTGCTTGCACAAGGTTTCTTCATATCATTTCCATAAGGCTCCAATTTCTGGGACACAAACTGAGACTTTAGCAAAGTCAACTTAAAATCTTTCCAAGTGGTTACTCCTTGCCATCCATTGATGGTTTGGTACATCCTCCACCAAGTAGCAGCACCTCTTTCAAAGCACTGAAGAGCATGCTGGGTCATATCATTTCCAACTATAGGGTTATTCTCCATGTGATCCTCCATGTTCTGAATCCATCGGTCGGTCTCCAATTGACTCATTGGTCCCGAAAAAAACATGCTCATCTCCATTCATCCTCTATTGGGTCCATGGGTTTGGGGTGAGATAAGAGAGATCAAGAGAGAGGGATGCACACAATACAAACAAAAGTTTTGAAAAGACAGATTTTTGTTGTGGCTGTCGAAAAACATCAAACAAATGACAGCTCACAAACATCGCATCTAATGTAGGTATATAATAGGGGTTTGGTCTTCTAAAGGTCAATAAATCTTCAACGTCTCCAAACTCTTCAAGCCTTGTTCAAGCCTCCAATGGCTTCTTCCAATCATGCTTGTCCTTCTCAAGTTCTTTTGCCAGATCATCTCTGTTGACGTGAAATCTCTCATGACATCCTTTAATATTCCGGAGTTGCATTTCAAACTTCTGGTTTCAACATCCTTCACATGAACCATGGTCATACTGTCCTTCAGTTCTTGACAATTTTCCGGTATCTCGAGGTTTTACTTCTCTAGCTTGGCTACTCTCATCTTCAGGATCCTGAGTTCCTCATGCAATACTTCCTTGTCTAATACGACTTCCTGGAGCTCCATTTTAAACTTCTTGATGTACTACTCCAGATCCTGGTGTTATACCGGCTAGGGGTAAAACTTCATCTTATGCTAGGTGCTCTATTAGCCTTCTTCCATCAAATCCATTCTGATGACATGCATCCTTAACTCAGCACGGTGACAATAGCATTAGCGGGGATGACATCACGGATAACCGTGTTTCTGCCCTTGTCATTGCCATGAACTATCTTCCATAATTGATATCCCCTGCCTTAGGGTTTTCTTTGACAAAACTTTGAGTTCTCATGCTCCTTGTTTCAGTCTTTCTCCAATACACCTTGATCTCGGGTATTGACAACTTCCATAATTTGTTAAGTTCCATCAGGGTAGCCTTCCTAGGTCATACAAATCTGGGAATTCTTCAGAGCCTTCAAATTCTACTTGTCTTCGGTTTTCAACCGTTGTAGTTTCCATTATTCAGATGCACGGAAAATACTCTTCATTCTGAAGTGGTCTTAGTTGTCCGATATCTTGTACTTCTTGGAGTGATCTCTTCAGTCGAATCTTTGTGTGGTAAAAAGGGGAAAAGGGATATGGTCTCACTAAAAGGAATTTTTGAATAAGCTCAGAAGAGAAGAGAGGTAAAAGATCTTTTTGAAAGGGAAAGTTGTAGAGAAAAAATCTTTGCTATGGGCTTGCCAGTTTCTAGGGTCACGTCCTACAGTCAACACGTGCTCTGATACCATCTTGTAGCGACCCGACCCGAATGGATCAAGTCTCTGTGTTTAGGTGTCATCCCTGGATCAGTATGCTGACACACACAGTACTCGAAGGATTTATAACAGAGGTAAATCACATGTATAAAGTAACATAAATACTATTACCTCAATCTATATAGCGGAAGCAACAAGGTTGTGGTTTCCCATCAACACCAACGGCAAAGTTGAGTGTAGAAATCGTAACCCTAACGTATCACTTACTCGTCGTAAGATAGTCCTGCAACATGAGACGTTGCAGCCCGAAACGGGTCAGTACATTGAATGTACTGGCAAATTCACACCATAGAGAATAATGAATAATGGCTATCACTATATGCATATTTGGCTGGTGGAAAAGCTCTATGGTTATAAGGTTTTTACGTAAAGCCAATTTTTCCCTACTACAAAGGAATAAATTTATTTAACTACCATGGTGGTTGTGAAACATTGAGAATGGTTGACAGCATTCTCAATCCCAATTAAAAATAATTAAACCCAACAATATTAATTAGAAGTAACATGTCGAGATTCACATGATATTCAAGTACTAGATACTCAAGTTGTCCATAACCGGGGACACGGCTAATCATGATTAGTTTGTACACTCTGCAGAGGTTTGCGCACTTTTCCCCACAAGACTCGATCGCCTCCGTTTGGTTTCTCGCACTACATGGTGTTTGAGAAGACGGATGACCGAGACACAGTCTTTCAGAAGCGCTAGCACCTTACATGTGGGTAGACCGGTACACCTACTTCCCCTACATCTGCTAGTCTACCCGTAAGAGTTCGCACGACTTAGTCAACTATGCCAGAGCCCATAATGGCTTGTGGCTGCACACGTAAGTTTCTAGCATGAAAGATCTTATGATCCCTTTGAGCCTGGGTGGCGGTCCAAAAAAAACAGGCAAGTCCTGATAGACATCAGGTGCCTCAATCCACCCAGATGTGTGTTTAAGTTGCCACCTTAGATAAACCATTAAAAATTATCAATCTCACATCTGTCATGGATATCACTCACCCAATCCACGTCTACTAGCATAGCATGGCATAATAAGCAAACGTAGAAGTAACTCCCAAAGGTTTCATAATAATACAGGTGATAGGTACTACCTCATCTACTTCCCATCCCACAATTTAATTAGATCCTAATCATGCAATGTGTGAGGATTGATCTAATGCAATAAAACTGGGTTGTAGAAAAGGTATGATCAAAGTGTGAACTTGCCTGCAATGTAGATGAAGATGATTCTCACTTAAAACTCTTGATAGATCTACTCGTCACACTCCGGTCAATCTATCGTAAGCAAACAATAGTAACCACACAATAAGTACTCATCTAATGCACAAGTAAAACTCGAACAAGAGAAACGAACCAGAAAGTTCAATTTAAGAACTCCGGTTGCAAAGAAAGAACGAACCGAACAAACGACGGAAAACAAACGGCGGAAGAAAACAACTCGGTTCTAGCAAGTTGAAACTAGGTCAAATTTTACCGTAGCAAAAGCTTGTTCAAGTTGATTAGATGGAACGGCGGTTTCGA
>NC_057800.1:221943810-221945135 GCF_018294505.1 Triticum aestivum | reverse complement strand
AGGGGCGGCGGCGGCGGTGGTGAGGGGCGCGGGGTGGGGCGCGGCTTAGGGAGGCGCGGGGTGGTGTGGGGCTTGGGGTTTGATGTGAGGAGAAGGTTTGATTTGATGTTTTGGAGGGGGGGTGTGGGGGTATTTATATAGGTGAGGGGGGGATTTACTTGGGGTAGGGGACAAGAAAAAGAGAGGAAAAAGGAAAATGAAACAAAGGAAAGGGGAGGGGCTAACCGACCTAAGTCCCGCTGGGACTCGGCCAGAGCAACGGCGGCTGGCGCCTGGCGCACGAGGCGCGCAGCGCTGCTGGGGGCGGCGGCTGGCTGGGCCTTTGGCCCGGCTGGCCTGCTCTCTTTTTTCTTTTTTTTTAAACGGTTTCGTGCGCAGAAAAACACAGAAAAGAAAATCTAAACGAGCTCCAAAAATTCTAAAGTAAATTTTCCTCGACTCCTAAAAATGAGCCGAACAAAATGAACTTTTCTACGGACCTAAAATGCAATTTTTGAAAACGCGCATTTTTCCCTATCCAAATAAAACGCAAACAAAACTCCGGCAAAAACCAAAAGTGATATATTTATTAAATCTTCATTTTTCCTAAATTTGGGAAAGTCATATTATTCCCTCTCTCATATATTTTGACACCGGAAAAATAATTGAAGATAAAATAAATAAATCAAATGATCCTCTTTTTTCAAAATTTGAGAAAACTCAAATATGAAAATACGAAATCTCCAACTCTCTCCGAGGGTCCTTGAGTTGCGTGAAATTTCTAGGATCAACCAAAATGCAAGAAAATACGATATGCATGATGATCTAATGTATAACATTTCAAATTGATAATTTGGGATGTTACACCTGTCAAGTTTCGTATCATTTGGACTTCGTTTGATACTTCAATGGTTAACCGAGGGACCGAAAAGGCCTCGTGTGTGTTGCAGCCTAACACCCCTCCATCTTGGCCCAAAACCCACCAAAACCCTCTCCATCATCTAGAGCGTTCAGTCGCGATCGCGTGGCCGAAAACCGCACCTCATTTGGACTCTCCTAACTCCCTCTATGCCTATAAATAGGTCTCTCCCCGAAAAATCCGGATCCCCCTCGTCCTCAAACCCTAAAAATCGCCTCCGCGCCGGCCGGACACGTCCGTCCGGGCCGGACGCTTCCGCCGCTGCCAACCGGGAGCTGACACGTGGCGCCCCCGGGCCACTTCGCCGCCTCAGCCGCGCGCGGCCCGCTCGGGCCCGTCCCCGGCCCCCACGGGCCCAACCGCCGCCACCCGCCTCCTCGCGCCGCAGCCGCCCGACCCCGCCCGGCCAAAGCTCGCCGCCGTGCTC
>NC_057800.1:221937891-221943180 GCF_018294505.1 Triticum aestivum | reverse complement strand
CTCCCCGGGCCGCGCCTCGTCGCCGGCGCCCCAGCTCCGGCTTCCCCAACTCCGGCCGGCGAACTCCGGTGAACAGTGTCCCGACCGCGCCTCGGATTCCGTGCAAACCCTAGATCTGAGAGAGGTTGATTTTTTTCACCAAGTCCCCGGAATTTTCTAGTCCAAGTGCTCATGTTCATAGCCTCGTAACTTTGCATCTGTAGCTTCGATTCATGCATATAGCATATCAAAATGTTCATCTCAGAGAGTACATCATTTCATTCCATTGCATCATTTTCTCTTGAGTTCATCTTGATGCCCGAAATGCTGTTAGAAGAGGGCTACTTGAGATAATTGTCAGATCTGCTACTTCATTTAGCTTTTTGTCATTTTTGCCATGATTTTTGTGTGCATGATATGCCCTGATGCTCTACATATGTTTTGTCGAGGGTTTTGTCATCTTTCCAGAGGTGCAACCCATATATTTTTGTGATGTGTGTGGTGACTAGTACAAGCTTGCCAAGTGAGGCACTTGTTAATTCTGATTTCAGGGACTTAGCATTTCCACTAAGTCCTTGAGCTGTTTATTTCATATGGCTATATGTTTATGTTGTTTCCTAGTGATTCGTGCCTCTTTTGAGGATGATCAGTAAGAATGTTTTGTTAATCTTGTAGTGCTCTATCCATCCATGTCTTTGTTTGCAATTATGGAGCACACTAGCTTGAGTCAATCGAGCTCTACTTCTGCTACTTTGTGAATCTGGGCAGATTGTCAACTTGTTTGCAATTTTGCCGATGATGTTGTAGTTGATCCGTGCATGCTATGCTATTGTTCTTGCCATGTATAGCTTGCATTTTGTGTGTTCTTGATAGATGTATGCTTAGCTTATCATGACTTGCACCGTAGTGAGTGCATCGAGCTCGTAAACATGCCTACTTGATATCTGTTTCAGCATGTTCCAGTTTTCACTAAGTCTGAAAACTGATTATGTTTTTGCTATGTTCACATGCTTGCAATTGTATTTTCTGATCCCTTTTGGCTCAAGGTCACTAAGGGACTTTTGTTAAGCTCTTTGAGTAGCTCCATGCCATGCTTTACTTTGCCATGTTCAGGGCCTGTAGCATGTAGTTTTGTTGCTCCGAAGAGAGCTACCTGACCTGAAATTCCAGACAAGTGTTAATAAGTCTGAGATCTGTTTGCCATATGCATTTTTGCCATGCTTGTTTGAACCTGTTAATGGACGACTTGGACGTAGCTCAGTGCTAGACTTTTGTTAAGCATCATGAATGCATCCCTGCCATGTATTTTGTTGTCATGTTTGGGTGTTGTAGCATGTTCATTTCGTTGCATTTAGATGGCTACTTGCTGCAAATCGTAGACCGGTGTCATATTTAAATCGCTTGCCATTTCCAAATCGTAACTCCGATTCTGGCGTTCTTTATATCGTTTTCAAGCGATTTAATCTCATCTTTCCAGTGGAACACTTGGATTTCCAAGTTGAGGCCAGGTTCATGTATTCCTTGTCATATCTTGCATTTTGCATCCCGCATAGCATATCATCATTGCATCATATTGTTTGATCCTTGCACGTGGTTGATTGTGTCCTTGTTGCTTGTTTGTCTTGTTTGGGTAGAGCCAGGAGACGAGTTCGCTAACAAGGAGCCCATTGAGTTTGCTTTCGAGGATCCAATCAACTCTGACAACTGTGCAAGCAAGATGATCATACCCTCGAAATCACTACTATCTTTGCTATGCTAGTTTGCTCGCTCTTTTGCTTTGCCAATGCTACGATGCCTACCACTTGCTTTCAAGCCTCCCAAATTGCCATGTCAAACCTCTAACCCACCATGTCCTAGCGTTGCTCAGCCCCTCTTATAGCGTTGCTAGTTGCAGGTGAAGATTGGAGACCGTTCCTTGTTGGAACATTTATTTACTTGTTGGGATATCATTATATTATCTTGTTATCTTAATGCATCTATATACTTGGTAAAGGGTGGAAGGCTCGGCCTCTCGCCTAGTGTTTTGTTCCACTCTTGCCGCCCTAGTTTCCGTCATATCGGTGTTATGTTCCCAGATTTTGCGTTCCTTACGCGGTTGGGTTATAATGGGAACCCCTTGATAGTTCGCCTTGATTAAAGCTTTTCCAGCAATGCCCAACCTTGGTTTTACCATTTGCCACCTAGCCTCTTTTTCCCTTGGGTTTCCGGAGCCCGAGGGTCATCTTATTTAAACCCCCCCGGGCCAGTGCTCCTCTGAGTGTTGGTCCAAATAGAGCCACTTGCAGCGCCACCTCGGGGCAACCCGAGGGTTGGTTTTAGTTGTACATAGTGTTCATCTGAGTGTGCCTTGAGAAAGAGATATGTGCAGCTCCTATCGGGATTTGTCGGTACATTCGGGCGGTGTTGCTGGGTTTGTTTTAACCTGTCGAATTGCCTTGAAGAACCGAGATACCGAGTCTGATCGGAACGTCTTGGGAGGAGGTATATTCCTTCGTTGACCGTGAGAGCTTGTCATGGGCTAAGTTGGGACTCCCCTGCAGGGATTTGAACTTTCGAAAGCCGTGCCCGCAGTTATGGGCAGATGGGAATTTGTTAATGTCCGGTTGTAGATAACTTGAACCTTAATTTAATTAAAATGAATCAACTGAGTGTGTTACCGTGATGGCCCCTTCTCGGCAGAGTCCGGGAAGCGGACACGGTGTTGGAGAAATGTTTGCGCAGGTTGTTCTCTAGTTTCTCGCGCGTGCTTTGCCTCCTCTTCTCGCTCTCTTTTGTGAATAAGTTAGCCACCATATCTTGCTAGTCGCTTGCTGCAGCTCCACTCATATTTACCCTGCCTTTCCTATAAGCTTAAATAGTCTTGATCGCGAGGGTGCGAGATTGCTGAGTCCCTGTGGCTCACAGATTACTATTACACCAGATGCAGGGCCTGATGATTCCGCTCCAGGAGACGCGCTCGAGCTCAAGTGGGAGTTCGACCAGGACTCTCAATGTTACTATGTTTCCTTTCCCGATGA
Source organism: Triticum aestivum (assembly GCF_018294505.1). NCBI lineage: Eukaryota > Viridiplantae > Streptophyta > Magnoliopsida > Poales > Poaceae > Triticum > Triticum aestivum. Next base: position 221,940,184 of record NC_057800.1, on the reverse strand, counting down.
TCAGTAGTGGTGCCCAGTTGGGGGTGATCGGGACCGTGTCGCATGTTGGGTTATCTTTTATTTTGGCGCCGTAGTCAGGCCATGAGTGTTTGGTTGATGTAATGTTATTTATGTACTTGATTGACGTGGCGAGTGTAAGCCAACTATGTTATCTCCCCTTTATGATTTATATTACATGGGATGTTGTGAAGATTGCCTAACTTGCGACATATGCCTTCAATGCGATTATGTCTCTAAGTCGTGCCTCGACACGTGGGAGCTATAGTCGCATCGAGGGTGTTACAACGCAATTGGGCCCAAAGACGTAGCGGGGCGTTAACGGGCTAAAACTGACGATGGGCTGGAAATTGTCAAATCTAGAATGGGCCTTTGATGGGCCGATTTTGTGTAACTTGTATGGGTCGTGCTTGTAAATGGGCCTGACTCGAGTAGGCTGCTAATGGGTCGGCCCGCTTATTTTGACAGGCCCGGCCTTTTAACCTGAATGGGCCACTGTTAGGTCGGTCCACGTGTCAACATATCATAGGCGCATGATGACCCACAAGTATAGGGGATCTATCGTAGTCCTTTCGATAAATACGAGTGTCGAACCCAACGAGGAGCAGAAGGAAATGATAAGCAGTTTTCAGTAAGTATTCTCTGCAAGCACTAAAATTATCAATAACAGATAGTTTTGTGATAACGTAATTTGTAGTGGGTAACAAGTAATAAATGTAAATAATGTGCAGCAAGATGGCCCAATCCTTTTTGTAGCAAAGGACAAGCCTGGACAAACTCTTATATAAAGGAAAACGCTCCTGAGGACACATGGGAATTATCGTCAAGCTAGTTTTCATCACGTTCATATGATTCACGTTCGGTACTTTGATAATTTGATATGTGGGTGGACTAGTGCTTGGGTACTGCCCTTCCTTGGACAAACATCCCACTTATGATTAACACCTCTTGTAAGCATCCGCAACTACAAAAAGAAGTATTAAGGTAAACCTAACCATAGCATGAAACATATGAATCCAAATCAGCCCCTTACGAAGCAACTCATAAACTAGGGTTTAAGCTTCTGTCACTCTAGCAACCCATCATCTACTTATTACTTCCCACTGCCTTCGTCTAGGCCCAAATAATGGTGAAGTGTCATGTAGTCGACGTTCACATGACACCACTATAGGAGAGACAACATACATCTTATCAAAATATCGAACGAATACCAAATTCACATGACTACTTATAGCAAGACTTCTCCCATGTCCCCAGGAACAAACGTAACTACTCACAAATCATATTCATGTTCATAATCAGAGGGGTATTAATATGCATAAAGGATCTGAACATATGATCTTCCACCGAATAAACCAACTAGCATCAACTGTTGGAAATATGCCCTAGAGGCAATAATAAAAGTATTATTATTATATTTCCTTGTTCATGATAATTGTCTTTTATTCATGCTATAACTGTATTATCCGGAAATCGTAATACACGTATGAATACATAGACCACAATATGTCCCTAGTGAGCCTCTAGTTGACTAGCTCGTTGTGATCAACAGATAGTCATGGTTTCCTGGCTATGGACATTGGATGTCGTTGATAACGGGATCACATCATTAGGAGAATGATGTGATGGACAAGACCCAATCCTAAGACTAGCACAAAAGATCGTGTAGTTCATTTGCTAGAGCTTTGCCAATGTCAAGTATCTCTTCCTTCGACCATGAGAGCGTGTAACTCCTGGATACCGTAGGAGTGCTTTGGGTGTATCAAACGTCACAACGTAACTGGGTGACTATAAAGGTGCACTACAGGTATCTCCGAAAGTATCTATTGTTTTATGCGGATCGAGACCGGGATTTGTCACTCCGTGTAAACGGAGAGGTATCTCTGGGCCCACTCGGTAGGACATCATCATATGCGCAATGTGACCAAGGAGTTGATCACGGGATGATGTGTTACGGAACGAGTAAAGTGACTTGCCGGTAACGAGATTGAACAAGGTATTGGATACCGACGATCGAATCTCGGGCAAGTAACATACCGATAGACAAAGGGAATTGAATACGGGATTGATTAAGTCCTTGACATCGTGGTTCATCCGATGAGATCATCGTGGAACATGTGGGAGCCATCATGGGTATCCAGATCCCGCTGTTGGTTATTAACCGGAGAACGTCTCGGTCATGTCTACATGTCTCCCGAACCCGTAGGGTCTACACACTTAAGGTTCGATGACGCTAGGGTTATAAAGGAAGTTTGTATGTGGTTACCGAATGTTGTTCGGAGTCCCGGATGAGATC
>NC_057800.1:221835004-221937840 GCF_018294505.1 Triticum aestivum | reverse complement strand
GGAGGTAAAGATTTATATATGGGAAGTCCTATTTTGGCCACCGGAAAATGTTCGGGATTTTTCGGTATTGTACCGGGAAGGTTCTAGAAGGTTCCGGAGTGGGGCCCACCTGCATGGGGGGACCCACATGAACGTGGGTAGTGGGGGCAAGGCCCCACACCCCTGGTCAAGGCGCACCAAGATCCCCCCTTAAAAGGAATAAGATCATATCCCGAAGGGATAAGATCAAGATCCCTAAAAAGGGGGGATAACAATCGGTGGGGAAGGAAATAATGAGATTTCTTTCCTCCCACCTTGGCCAACGCCCCAATGGACTTGGAGGGCAAGAAACCAGCCCCTCCACCCCTATATATAGTGGGGAGGCGCATGTGAGCTACAGACGAAGTTCTGGCGCAGCCCTCCCCCTCTCCCAAGTCGTCCTCCTCTCCCGTGGTGCTTGGCGAAGCCCTGCTGGATTGCCACGCTCCTCCATCACCACCACGCCGTTGTGTTGCTGTTGGATGGAGTCTTCCTCAACCTGTCCCTCTCTCCTTGCTGGATCAAGGCGTGGGAGACGTCACCGGGTTGTACGTGTGTTGAACGCGGAGGTGTCGTCCGTTCGGCACTAGGATCATCGGTGATTTGAATCACGACGAGTACGACTCCATCAACCCCGTTCACTTGAACGCTTCCGCTTAGCGATCTACAAGGGTATGTAGATGCACTCTCTTTCTACTCGTTGCTGGTCTCTCCATAGATAGATCTTGGTGACACGTAGGAAAATTTTGAATTTCTGCTATGTTCCCCAACAGTGGCATCATGAGCTAGGTCTATTGCGTAGATTCTTTGCACGAGTAGAACACAAAGTAGTTGTGGGTGTTGATTTTGTTCAATATGCTTACCGTTACTAGTCCAATCTTGTTTCGACGTATTGTGGGATGAAGCGGCCCGGACCGACCTTACACGTACTCTTACGTGAGACAGGTTCCACCGATTGACATGCACTTGGTGCATAAGGTGGCTAGCGGGTGCCAGTCTCTCCCACTTTAGTCGGAACGGATTCGATGAAAAGGGTCCTTATGAAGGGTAAATAGCAATTGACATATCACGTTGTGGTTTTGCGTAGGTAAGAAACGTTCTTGCTAGAAACCCATAGCAGCCACGTAAAACATGCAAACAACAATTAGAGGACGTCTAACTTGTTTTTGCAGGGTATGCTTTGTGATGTGATATGGCCAAGAAGAATGTGATGAATGATATGTGATGTATGAGATTGATCATGTTCTTGTAATAGGATTCACGACTTGCATGTCGATTAGTATGACAACCGGCAGGAGCCATAGGAGTTGTCTTTATTTATTGTATGACCTGCGTGTCATTTAACAACGCCATGTAAATTACTTTACTTTATTGCTAAACGCGTTAGCCATAGAAGTAGAAGTAGTCGTTGGCGTGACAACTTCATGAAGACACGATGATGGAGATCATGATGATGGAGATCATGGTGTCAAGCCGGTGACAAGATGATCATGGAGCCCCGAAGATGAAGATCAATGGAGCTATATGATATTGGCCATATCATGTCACAACTATATAATTGCATGTGATGTTTATTATGATTATGCATCTTGTTTGCTTAGAACGACGGTAGTAAATAAGATGATCCCTTACAACAATTTCAAGAAGTGTTCTCCCCTAACTGTGCACCGTTGCTACAGTTCGTCGCTTCTAAGCACCACGTGATGATCGGGTGTGATGGATTCTTACGTTCACATACAACGGGTGTAAGACAGTTTTACACAGCGAAAACACTTAGGGTTAACTTGACGAGCCTAGCATGTACAGACATGGCCTCGGAACACGGAGACCGAAAGGTCGAGCATGAGTCGTATAGTAGATACAATCAACATGAAGATGTTCACCGATGATGACTAGTCCGTCTCACGTGATGATCGGACACGGCCTAGTTGACTCGGATCATGTAATCACTTAGATGACCAGAGGGATGTCTATCTGAGTGGGAGTTCATAAGATGAACTTAATTATCCTGAACATAGTCAAAAGACCTTTTGCAAATTATGTCGTAGCTCGCGCTTTAGTTCCACTGTTTAGATATGGTCCTAGAGAAAATATAGTTGAAAGTTGACAGTAGCGATTATGCGGACAGTAGAAAGCTTATGTCCTTAATGCACTGCTCAGTGTGCTGAACCCCAAACGTCGTTTGTGGATGTTTCGAACATCGAACATACATGTTTTGATAACTACGTGATAGTTCAGTTAAATGGTTTAAGTAGAGGCACCAAAGACATTTTCGAAACATCGCGGAACATATGAGATGTTTCGAGGGCTGAAATTGGGATTTCAGGCTCGTGCTCACGTCAAGAGGTATAAGACCTCCGACGATTCTCTTAGCCTGCAAGCTAAGGGAGAAAATCTCAATCATTGAGCTTGTGCTCAGATTGTCTGAGTGCAACAATCACTTGAATTGAGTGGGAGTTGATCTTCCAAATGAGATAGTGATGTTTCTCCAAAGTCATTGCCACCGAGCTGCTAGAGCTTCGTGATGAACTATAACATATCAGGGATAAATAAGATGATCCTTGAGGTATTCACGATGTTTGACACCGCGAAAGTAGAAATCAAGAAGGAGCATCAATTGTTGATGGTTGGTGAAACCACTAGTTTCAAGAAGGGCAAGGGCAAGAAGGGATACTTCATGAAACGGCAAATCAGCTGCTGCTCTAGTGAAGAAACCCAAGGTTGAACCCAAACCCGAGACTAAGTGCTTCTGTAATAAGGGGAACAACCACTGGAGCAGGATTACCCTAGATACTTGGTAGATGAGAAGGCTGGCAAGGTCGATAGAAGTATATTGGATATACATTATGTTAATGTGTACTTTACTAGTACTCCTAGTAGCACCAGGGTATTGGATACCGGTTCGGTTGCTAAGTGTTAGTAACTCGAAATAAAAGCTACGGCATAAACGGAGACTAGCTAAAGGTGAGCTGACGATATGTGTTGGAAGTGTTTCCAATGTTGATATGATCAAGCATCGCACGCTCCCTCTACCATCGAGATTTGGTGTTTGCGTTGAGCATAGACATGATTGGATTATGTCTATCGCAATACAGTTATTCATTTAAAGAGAATAATGGTTACTCTATTTATTTGAATAATACCTTCAATGGTCTTGCACCTAAAATGAATGGTTCATTGAAATCTCGATCGTAGTGATACACATGTTCATGCCAAAAGATAGTAATGATAGTACCACCTATTTGTGGCACTGCCACGTAAGTCATATCGGTATAAAATGCATGAAGAAGCTCCATGTTGATGGATCTTTGGACTCACTCATTTTTGAAAAGTTTGAGACATGCGGACCATGTCTATTGGTATATATGCATGAAGAAACTCCATGCAAATGGACCGTTTGAACTCACTTGATTTTGAATCACTTGAGATATGCAAATCATACCACATGGGCAAGATGACTGAAAAGCCTCGGTTTCAGTAAGATGGAACAAGATAGCAACTTGTTGGAAGTAACACATTTTGATGTGTGTAGTCCAATGAGTGCTGAGGCATGCAGTGAATATCATTATGTTCTTACTTCACAAATGATTCGAGTAGATGTTGAATATATTTACTTGATGAAATACAAGTCTGAATTATTGAATGGTTCAAGTAATTTCAGAGTAAAGTTGAAGATCATCGTGACAAGAGGATAAAATGTCTATGATAAGATCATAGAGATGAGTATCTGAGTTATGAGTTTTGGCACACAATTAAGACATTGTGGAAATTGTTTCGCAATTAATACCGCCTGGAACACCATAGTGTGATGGTGTGTCCGAACATCATAACTGCACCCTATTGGATATGATGCATACCATGATGTCTCTTATCGAATTACCACTATCGTTCATGGGTTAGGCATTAGAGACAACCACATTCACTTTAAATAGGGCACCACGTAATTCCGTTGAGATGACACCGTATGAATTATGGTTTAGAGAAACCTAAGTTGTCGTTTCTTAAAAGTTTGGGGCTGTGACGCTTATGTGAAAAAGTTTCAGGCTGATAAGCTAGAACCCAAAGCGGATAAATGCATCTTCATAGGACACCCAAAACAGTTGGGTATACCTCCTAATTAAGATCTGAAAGCAATATGGATTGTTTCTTGAATTGGGTCCTTTCTCGAGGAAAAGTTTCTCTCGAAAGAATTGAGTGGGAGGATGGTGGAAACTTGATGAGGTTATTGAACCGTCTCTTCAACTAGTGTGTGGCAGGGCACAGGAAGTTGTTCCTGTGGCACCTACACCAATTGAAGTGGAAGCTTGTGATGTTGATCATGAAACTTCGGATCAAGTCACTACCAAACCTCGTGGGATGACAAGGATACGTACTACATCAAAGTGGTACGTAATCCTGTCTTGGAAGTCATGTTGCTGGACAACAATGAACCTATGAGCTATGGAGAAGCAATGGTGGGCCCGGATTCCGATAAATGGCTCGAGGCCATAAAATCCGAGAACGGATCCATGACTTTGGAAGAAATACTTGATGGTCGTAAGGCCATTGGGTACGGATGGATTTTAAAAGGAAGACAGACAATGATGGTAAGAATTACCATTAAGAAAGCTCGACTTGTCGTTAAGATATTTTCCGACAAGTTCAAGGAGTTGATTACGGTGAGGTTTTCTCACTCGTAGCAATGCTAAGAGTCTGTTGGAATTGGATTAGCAGTTACTGCATGATTGATGAAATCTTGCAGATAGGATGTCAAAACATTGTTTCCTCGACATTATACTTGAGGAAAGGTTGTATGTGATACAACCGAAAGGTTTTGTCAATCCCAAAAGATGCTAATAAGTATGCAAAGCTCCAGCAATCCTTCTAAGGACTGGAGTGAGCATCTCGGAGTTGGAATGTGTGCTTTGATGATGATCAAAGATTTTGGGTTTGTACAAAGTTTACGAGAAACTTGTATTTCCAAAGAAGTGAGTGGGAGCACTATAGAATTTCTGATGAGTATATGTTGTTGACATATTGTTGATCAGAAATGACGTAGAATTTCTGGAAAGCATATAGGGTTATTTTGAAAGTGTTTTTCAATGGAAAGCCTGGATTAAGCTACTTGAACATTGAGCATCAAGATCTATAAGGATAGATCAAAATGCTTAATAATACTTTCAAATGAGCACATGCCTTGACATGATCTTGAAGGTGTTCAAGATGGACCAGTCAAAGAAGGAGTTCTTGCCTGAGTTGTAAGGTACGAAGTTAGGACTTAAAGCTCGACCACGGCAGAAAAGAGAGAAAGGACGAAGGTCGTCCCCTATACTTTAGACGTAGGCTCTACAGTATGCCATGCTGAGTACTGCACCTGAAGTGTGCCTTGCCATGAGTCAGTCAAGGGGTACAAGAGTGATCCAAGAATGGATCACAGGACAGCGGTCAAAGTTATCCTTAGAAATTAGTGGACTAAGGAATTTTTCTCGATTATGGAGGTGGTAAAAGAGTTCGTCGTAAAGGGTTACGTCGATGCAAGCTTGACACCTATCCGGATAGCTCTGAGTAGAGATACCGGATACATATAATGGAGCAACAATTTAGAATAGCTCCAAGTAGAACAGTTATTTGGATTAGCTCCAAATAGAGCGTGGTAGCTACATCTAGGAGATGACATAGAGATTTGTAAAACACACACGGATCTAAAAGGTTCGGACCCGTTGACTAAAACCTCTCTCACAAGCAACATGATCAAACCTAAAACTCATTGAGTATTAATCACATAGTGATGTGAACTAGACTACTGATTCTAGTAAACTCTTGGGTGTTAGTCACATGGCGATGTGACCTGTGAGTGTTAATCACATGGCGATGTGAACTAGATTATTGACTCTAGTGCAAGTGGGAGACTGTTGGAAATATGCCCTAGAGGCAATAATAAAAGTATTATTATTATATTTCCTTGTTCATGATAATTGTCTTTTATTCATGCTATAACTGTATTATCCGGAAATCGTAATACACGTGTGAATACATAGACCACAATATGTCCCTAGTGAGCCTCTAGTTGACTAGCTCGTTGTGATCAACAGATAGTCATGGTTTCCTGGCTATGGACATTGGATGTCGTTGATAACGGGATCACATCATTAGGAGAATGATGTGATGGACAATACCCAATCCTAAGACTAGCACAAAAGATCGTGTAGTTCATTTGCTAGAGCTTTGCCAATGTCAAGTATCTCTTCCTTCGACCATGAGAGCGTGTAACTCCTGGATACCGTAGGAGTGCTTTGGGTGTATCAAACGTCACAACGTAACTGGGTGACTATAAAGGTGCACTACAGGTATCTCCGAAAGTATCTATTGTTTTATGCGGATCGAGACTGGGATTTGTCACTCCGTGTAAACGGAGAGGTATCTCTGGGCCCACTCGGTAGGACATCATCATATGCGCAATGTGACCAAGAAGTTGATCACGGGATGATGTGTTACGGAACGAGTAAAGTGACTTGCCGGTAACGAGATTGAACAAGGTATTGGATACCGACGATCGAATCTCGGGCAAGTAACATACCGATAGACAAAGGGAATTGAATACGGGATTGATTAAGTCCTTGACATCGTGGTTCATCCGATGAGATCATCGTGGAACATGTGGGAGCCATCATGGGTATCCAGATCCCGCTGTTGGTTATTAACCGGAGAACGTCTCGGTCATGTCTACATGTCTCCCGAACCCGTAGGGTCTACACACTTAAGGTTCGATGACGCTAGGGTTATAAAGGAAGTTTGTATGTGGTTACCGAATGTTGTTCGGAGTCCCGGATGAGATCTCGGACGTCACGAGGAGTTCCGGAATGGTCCGGAGGTAAAGATTTATATATGGGAAGTCCTATTTTGGCCACCGGAAAATGTTCGGGATTTTTCGGTATTGTACCGGGAAGGTTCTAGAAGGTTCCGGAGTGGGGCCCACCTGCATGGGGGGACCCACATGAACGTGGGTAGTGGGGGCAAGGCCCCACACCCCTGGTCAAGGCGCACCAAGATCCCCCCTTAAAAGGAATAAGATCATATCCCGAAGGGATAAGATCAAGATCCCTAAAAAGGGGGGATAACAATCGGTGGGGAAGGAAATAATGAGATTTCTTTCCTCCCACCTTGGCCAACGCCCCAATGGACTTGGAGGGCAAGAAACCAGCCCCTCCACCCCTATATATAGTGGGGAGGCGCATGTGAGCTACAGACGAAGTTCTGGCGCAGCCCTCCCCCTCTCCCAAGTCGTCCTCCTCTCCCGTGGTGCTTGGCGAAGCCCTGCTGGATTGCCACGCTCCTCCATCACCACCACGCTGTTGTGCTGCTGTTGGATGGAGTCTTCCTCAACCTCTCCCTCTCTCCTTGCTGGATCAAGGCGTGGGAGACGTCACCGGGCTGTACGTGTGTTGAACGCGGAGGTGCCGTCCGTTCGGCACTAGGATCATCGGTGATTTGAATCACGACGAGTACGACTCCATCAACCCCGTTCACTTGAACGCTTCCGCTTAGCGATCTACAAGGGTATGTAGATGCACTCTCTTTCTACTCGTTGCTGGTCTCTCCATAGATAGATCTTGGTGACACATAGGAAATTTTTGAATTTCTGCTACGTTCCCCAACATCAACTACAAGGAGTAATCAACACTACTAGCAACCCACATGTACCAATCCGAGGTTTTGAGACAAAGATTGGATACAAGAGATGAACTAGGGTTTGAGATGAGATGGTGCTGGTGAAGATGTTGATGGAGATTGACCCCCTCCCGATGAGAGGATCGATGGTGATGATGATGGTGATGATTTCCCCCTCCCGGAGGGAAGTTTCCTCGGCAAAACAGCTCCGCTGGAGCCTTAGATTGGTTCCGCCAAGGTTCCGCCTCGTCGCGGTAGAGTTTCGTCCCGTAAGCTTGCTTATGATTTTTTCTCGGACGAAAGACCTCATATACCAGAAGATGGGCACCGGAGGCATGTCAGGGGGCCCACGAGGTAGGGGGGCGCGCCCAAGGGGCGGGGCACGCCCCCCACCCTCGTGGATGGTGGGTGGCCCCCTCTGGTGCTTCCTTTGCCCAATATTTTTTATATATTCTGAAACATGCTCCCGTGAAGTTTCAAGACTTTTGGAGTTGTGCAGAATAGGTCTCTAATATTTGCTCCTTTTCCAGCCCAGAATTCCAGCTGCCGGCATTCTCCCTCTTCATGTAAACCTTGTAAAATAAGAGAGAATAGGCATAAGTGTTGTGACATAATGTGTAATAACAACCCATAATGCAATAAATATCGATATAAAAGCATGACGCAAAATGGGCGTATCAGCGCATCTCACCCATTGGATAAGTGACACTTGTGCCAACGTGGAGCTGACATGTGGTTCCGTCAGCCAAAGAGAATTTTACACGTGGAAAATCGTCATTGGTCGTGGCTGTTAGCGGCTTATCGGATCCAAAACCAGACCCGATAGCTTAACGGCGACCCGTTATGGTGGATGTCACGTGTTAGTCACCCTTGACGAAAGCACTTCCATGATGCGACATTTATCGTCATGGAAGTGAACACTTTTGTGATAATAATTTTGGTAATGTCACGGAACACTTCTACGACAGCACAAGTATGACTATCTTGATTCTGTCGTAGAATCGTCATGGACGTACATGCATGACAGAAAACGTGACCTATTGTGACAAACACGTATCATCACAGAAGTGTATTTTTTTGTAGTGCATGGTCACATAATCAGTGAGTATGTCTTCGATGACTCGGGAGGCAATCCAATCACAGGTGGTAGGTGATTTTGCCATGATGAGTTGAAGAGACAGGCTGTGATTAACGAATAAGGGTATGACGGGTTAACAATGCGATATTAAACCATATAGAAGATTATAATAACATCATGAGGAAATATGAAGATGTTATGAGCCACTCTATTCCAGAGGGCAAGGCGAATTTCGAATTGATTAAATGACAGCAGTTCAAGTGCTGGCGGGTCACAATTCATGGGTAAGTTGGCCAGGTGCTGGCGGGGCATAATTTATGGGTGAACTGGCCAGGTGCTAGCGGGTTACAAGGTTATTATTAAGCCGCCAGTATAAAGAATGGCGGGTCAGTGGTGTATGGATTCGAGATTGTCAAAATCCTATTAAGTGTTGGGATAAACAAGTTTCACAGATCATGCCCATAATTTTGGATCTATGACAGTTCAAGAAATGAAGAACAATTGCTAAACCTAAGGTACAGTAGTGGAAAAGGTGGCAAGTCGTGCTTGGATTCCGAAGAAAAGGGGATCTACACGAGATGCAAGATAAGGGCTAAAACTGTTACTGCCCCACGTTTACTTCATTTTTGGATTGAACTAAGTTCTAGAAAACAGAAAGTGGATGAACTTGAGAGAACCACGATGATAGGATGATGAACTACATGAACTACAATGACCTAATGTGGAGATGAAGTAGAAAAGGAGGAATACCTGACGAGGTTAAAGAAGAGCGGGGGTGCGCCACAGTTATCTGGTCCGGTTAGGTTGATGCAGTGGCCTTCATCGGAGTCGCTGGTGAAGAATGGTCGGAGCGGCGGAGCTCTTGTGCGGCGGAGGTTGCGAGGAGGAAGAAGAAGTGGAGGCAAAAGGGGTAAAAGTGAGAAAGGACCCCCCCTATGCCTATTTATAAGGGAAAGAGTGGAACAGTAAAATGGCAGGCGCGGAAATCAAGGAGACGTCATGATTATCTCAACGTTGGAGGCGCCTCGATTCTCGAATGACCAATTAATGTATAAAGATCCGTTGTGATGTCATAAGATTTTTCTGATTCATATCGCATGACGTCACGACGGGTTACAACGATTTGTTCAAAGTTGAGCATTGGAAAGAAGACTCGCCAACCAGAAGTAGTGAAGATTGACACGGACAAGTTCAAATCAATCTGGGGCCTAATGTTGGGGATATAATCCCGCGGTGTGTGCTACTTCTTAAGCATGCATTGGTTTTTCCCTTGAAGAGGAAAGGGTGATGCAGCAAAGTAGAGATAAGTATTTCCCTCAGTTTGAGAACCAAGGTATCAATCCAGTAGGAGACAACGCACAAGTCACCGAATACCTGCACAAACAATCAGACAACTTGCACCCAACGTGATAAAGGGGTTGTCAATACCTTCACGGTTACTTGCAAAAGTGAGATATGATAGAGATAGATAAACAATAAAGTAAATATTTTTGGTATTTTTGGTTTATAGATCGAAAAGTAAAGATTGCAAAGTAGTAAATCAAAAACTAATATTGTAGATTAGAAACTTATATGATGGAAGATAGACCCGGGGGCCATAGGTTTCACCAGAGGCTTCTCTCATGATAGCAAATAATACGGTGGGTAAACAGATTACTGCCGAGCAATTGATAGAAAATCGCAAAGTTATGACGAGATCTAAGGCAATGATCATGAATATAGGCATCACGTCCGTGTCAAGTAGACCGAAATGATTCTGCATCTATTACTATTACTCCACACATCGACCGCTATCCAGCATGCATCTAGAGTATTAAGTTCATAAAGAATGGAGTAACGCATTAAGCAAGATGACATGATGTAGAGGAATTAACTCAAGTAATATGATGAAAACCTCTTTATTTATCCTCGGTGGCAACAATACAATACAATACATGTCTTGCTGCCCCTACTGTCACTGGGAAAGAACACCGCAAGATTGAATCTAAAGCTAAGCACTTCTCCCATTGGAAGAAAAACCAATCTAGTTGGCCAAACCAAACCGATAGTTCGAAGAGAATTACAAAGATATCAAATCATGCATAAAAGAATTCAAAGGAGATTCAAATAATATTCATAGATAAGCTGATCATTAATTCACAATTCATCGGATCTCGGCAAACACACCGTAAAAGAGTATTACATCGAATAGATCTCCAAGAACATCGAGGAGAACATGGTGTTGAGAATCAAAGAGAGAGAACAAGCCATCTAGCTACTATCTATGGACCCGTAGGTCTGTGGTAAACTACTCATGCTTCATCGAAAGGGCAATAGAGTTGATGTAGAAGCCCTCTGTGACCGAATCCCACTCCGGTAGGACGCCAAAAAAGGTTCCTAGATGGGATCTCACGGGTACAGAAGGTTGTGGCGGTGGAGAAGTGCTTTCGTGGATGCCTCTGTTGGTTTGGGGATATATGGGTATATATATGCGAAATAATTAGGTCAGGAGGTGCATGAGGGGCCCACAAGGTGGGGGGTGCGCCCTACCCCCTGGCGCGCCCTCCGTCCTTGTGGCCGCCTTGTGGCTCCTCCAACTTCATTTCCAAGTCTCCTGCTTGTCTTCTGATCCAAGAAAAATCATTCTGAAGGTTTTATTCCGTTTGGTATTCCTTTTCTGCGAACTCAAAAACAGGAGAAAAATAGGAACTGACACTGGGCTCTAGGTTAATAGGTTAGTCCCCAAAATAATATAAAATAGCATATTAATGCATATAAAACATCCAAAAACAGATAATATAATAGCATGGAACAATAAAAAAGTATAGATACGTTGGAGACATATTAGTGTGACCCGCCCAGGAGGGGCCGGGTTACACTGTTAGCGACTCAAGAATGAAATGCTTAGATGGGCATGAAGAAACATGAAGACTAGAGGCGGTTTAAGAGGCGGGCCTGTTAAAAGCCCAAAACCCGGAGGTGTGAGCCGCCCGATGGTGACTTGTTTAGTAAGGCAAGGCGACTTAGAAACCGAGTTGGTCACGTTGTGTGATCCAGCTTGGACTCTTGTAAGCCCTGGGGCTCGACCTGTGTATATAAAGGTGAGATCCTGCGGTTGGTTAACTCAAGAAACAATTGATCGATAGCTAGGTCAAGCGATTCCGCCCCCTTGTAATCGATACCTAATCAATACAACACAGAGTAGGACGTAGGCTTTTGCCTCATTGTGAGGGGCCGAACCTGGGTAAACCTTGCGCCCTTTGTCCCGTTCAACCCCTCAAGCTAACCTAGGTTGCGATGGATCCGCACCTAAGTCCTTTCACAAGGGCATCTACCGTGACAAAACCACGTCACTTCTTTTGATCATGACATGCTGAAGGGTACGATAGGTGTAGTCTTGAGAGACGACAAAGGTAGGTTTATTGCGAGAGGAAATGGAAAGATCAAATATTGTACGGATGTTCTAATGGCAGAAGCTTTAGCCCTCAAATTTGGCGTAACATTGGCACAAAGGGCGGGATGTAATCGCCTAATCATCAACTCAGACAATCTGAAGGTGATTGAGACCATGCAGGACGGAGGACAATCAGCGGGTGCAGCGGCGACAATATTTGATGACTGTTTTCACTATGCATGTGATTTTGTCGTGACCAGATTCGAACACTGTAATAGAGAGGCAAACAAAGTAGCTCATGAACTTGCTAGATTAGCTAGATTTTCTGTGACTTCGGATTGGTTTGAAGAGCAACAACAACGACGACAACAACAAAGCCTTTAGTCCCAAACAAGTTGGGGTAGGCTAAGGATTGGTTTGAAGAGCCTATCAATGAAATTGTAGTGATCCTCACAAACGATGTACTGATTATTTCTAATGAATAAAGTCTTGATTTAACTGAAAAAATAGCAATAGCAATTGTATGCATGGACAAAGCCATGTGCAATCTCCCCACATCCTAGCAAATCTTGTATAACTCTGGCACTAATGTCTCCGAGTAAGTCATAAAAAAAGTGTTTTAGCATTTTTTGGGGGTTGTTCCTCCTATTGAAGGACCAACATGTCAGCAAAATATGTATTTTCTCAAAACAATGGTGTGTAGCACCCTGCTTGTATAGGATTTCACAAACAATCAGCATAACATGTGCCATTTTTTGTTTGCCAACAACATGTTTCCTCCTCCCCATAAGGCGACTCACAAACGATTAGGTTATCCCCTCACCCCGTTGGCGTCGTCTCCTGTCTGCCATGCCTTTAATGGCCTTTGTGGAGGTGTCATAGGCCTCACTCCCCCACCACCGATGGGAGGGACCACACTCGTGTTCTTGTTAGGTACAACGTCTTGATTGAGACCGTGTGGCGGCGACGATGTCTCTCAGTAGAGTATGAATAATGTCTCCCATGTCCGATCCTTATTTCGATAGTGCGTCTAGCATCGTCAGAAGACGTGTGGAGGTGTGTCTCCGTCGGATAGCACAAGATCCAATCGGTGTCGGTCTTCGGTGGATTTGTCTGGATCTAGTATTCGATCGTGTGGTTACAAGTTTGATCCTTTCGATCTATTCTCCCTTCCGATCTATTCTCTTTCATTGGTGATGGTTGTTGCTCCGGCACACTGGTCCTGTGAGGTTGTCACGACGATTCTTCCCTGACTATCTACTACAAAAAGGTTTGCCCGGCTCCAATGAGGGAGGGGTGATGACAGCAACGCGCCTTCGACTTGCTTCAGTGCTTGTAGTCGTCGTTAGGTGGTCCACAGACTTGGTTGTGATTTTTTTACTTCTAGTGTTCCTTGTATTGCTATGACTGGTTATGACTAGATCAAAAGTTTCTTTTGCAAAAGAAAAACACCCTAATTGCAAAAATAATAATGAACAAAGCTCTTTTTTTACCCGCAAAAAAACTCTTTTTTCAGAAAACTCTTTTTTTTAAGGAGAGGGTCCTTGCCCTGGAGCCTAGACTCAATGAAAAAATTCCTTTGGTGTCAACCAAATGACATCTCATTTCATATTCCTATTCATAGGATTTGAGATACATGTCATCTCATCTTCTACAAAATTCCTATTCCTACGATAATTTCATCCTATGAATCAAAAAGACCCTAGGCTCGGGAGACGACAGGGATTGCTTGGCCCATCCGTCCTCGCCCATAATAAATGAAAGGAAAAGACCCAGCCCCTCAAAAAAATAACACCCATATAACGGTGCCGTGAACTATCCACACGACCGCGTGGCGGTAGGAATCGTCGCCTTGTCACCCAACCATCCCATATCCGACCCATCCCTTGTCCCAAACCGTCGAACCCTAGCTCGCCTTCGCCTCCAATCTCCCCACCTCGCCGTCGCCATGGGCAAGAAGCGGAAGCTCGAGCCGAAATTCACCTTGGCAGCAAACTCCCCCGCAGCTAAGGCTCCAGCTGCCGCAAAGATCGCCGAGCCGGCAGCTCCTCTCCCCCAGCCCGAAACCCTAGCCGAGTACTACCCCACTTCCTCCCAAACCGTGGCCCAGGAGAGCGGGTCCATCGCTGGGGGCGCGGCGGTGAAGCAGGAGGTGGGCGGCGAGGAGGACGAGTGGGAGGAGGTGGAAGAGGAGGTGGAAGAGGAGGAGGAGGAGGAGGAGGTCGAGGAGGAAGAACAACAGCAGGCGGAGGAGGGGGACAGCGACCCCGCCTCGATCCAGGCGCTTCTGGAGGTGTTCCCCAAGGAGCAGCTCGTCGAGCTCCTCCGCGACGCCGCCGTCCGCCACCGCGACGTGCTCGAGTCCGTCCGCCGAGCGGCCGACGCGGATCCAGCCCAGCGGAAGATCTTCGTCCACGGCCTCGGATGGGACACCACCGTGGACATCCTCACCGAGGCTTTCCGCCCTTATGGTGAGATCGAGGATCTCAAGCTCGTCTCAGACCGTAACACGGGCAAGTGCAAGGGCTACGGGTTCATCCTCTTCAGCCGCCTTTCTGGCGCCCGCGCGGCCCTGCTGGAGCCCCAGAAGAAGATCGGCAACCGCACTACCTCCTGCCAGCTCGCTTCTTTGGGCCCTGTCCCACCTGGCGGTGCGGCCAACAATCCTATGTTGGCTACAGCTCCAGCTCCGGCTCCAGCAGCCTTGATACTACCGCCAGTTTCTGAGTACACACAGCGGAAGATTTTTGTTAGCAATGTTGGCGCAGATATCGACCCACAGAAACTGCTGCAGTTCTTTTCAAAGTATGGTGAAATTGAGGAGGGTCCTCTTGGGCTCGACAAGGCAACCGGGAAGCCAAAGGGTTTTGCTCTGTTTGTTTACAGGACCCTTGAGAGCGCCAAGAAGGCGCTCCAGGAGCCGCACAAGTCATTTGAGGGTGTTATGCTGCACTGCCAGAAGGCAATTGATGGGCCAAAACCCAACAAAGGAGGAGGATATGGTGCCACAACTACAAGTGGGAGGAAGGGCGCTGCTGGCTATGGTGCTAGTAGCCATTCTCTGCCTGGTAGTGTTGGTGCTGGTTATGGGATGGCATCTCCAGCGAGCCTGGCTTCAATGCCTGGGTCTGTACCTGGTGGTCCAGGGATGAATCCTGCACTGGGCCAGGCTTTAACAGCTTTCTTGGCCACCCAAGGGGGAGGGTTGGGTCTGAATAACATCCTTGGAGTTGGTCCTAATAGTTCAGGGATGCCAAATTCAGGGTCTTCTGGAGCTCTTGGTGGTGGCGGTGTACCTGGAATGCCTGGCAGTTATATGGGAGGCTATGGGGGTGGTGGCGGGTATGGTGGTCCACCGGGAGGTCCAGGAAGAAATTACATGGGTCATTAGGTAAGATTTGGTTGGTCAATGTGTCCTAACTGTAGAAGCTACATATAGTTCTGAACTTCTGATATCTGATTTACGTCAAGAAATTACTTTCCTTATTTTTCTTATCCGTTAAGAAGTTAGCTTTGCATTTACAGTTTTACACCGGTATTAGTCTTGCATTTTTATTTACTTATTCTATCTTTTTTGTTTTTTCAAACCATTTTTTCTTAGCATAAGCTGAAATACTCTTAAGCATATGATAGTTCTAAGTTCTCTAATGTGCATTCTGATGAGATCTAGGTTGTGCCTGAATGCATTTGTCTAATTTGCTGCCTTACTGCGGTCCAATATGACAACCTGAACTACAAAATGAAGTTAATGCCTTCTATTAGCCTTTTGAAATTGTAGGTCATCTGTTAAGTAAGGAATCAGTACTTCCCGACAAATTGCTTCTTAGTTTTAGTGATGGTCCTTTCACATGTATTACATTTGTTGCAGAAGAGCTAGCCAAGCTAACATTGATCGACGTTGAGGTTTGAGAAATAAAACTAATATGCTTAAATACTAATAGGTTGGGGCTAGAGCGAAGGTGTTGAAAAATATGGGCTCTGTTTTAGTTTAATGATGCTTGGTTTATGTTTTGTTTGCCTTATTCGATCTTTGAAATTGGCCAAAAGATTCAAGGCTATGGCCTCGCAGTATCCTTGGTAGGTTTGAATGGGTCTCAGTTTGCAAGCAAATAATTTTTGGCAGGCCTTATCATTTTTTTCATCTCACAAACATTGTTTCACATGCATATGCACATTATACATAGCTTATATGCAGGTTTCAGTGCTTACATAAAGAAATGCTTATTTTAATTACTGCAAACCCTATACTATGAGTTATGCATTTATTTAACAGTACATTTTCTTCTTTTGCATAATCAAATTTTGTTTTAAGAGCTATTTCACTTATCTTTATCCATATTGCTATTTGACAGGATGCTTATAACTATTTTTCTGTGGCCAGATGATTCTACGTGTTCCTGCGTCGCACTTATAAACATGCTGTTTTAGGCTGCTTCTCGCAAGTTGCTTACTCTAGCGGTCAAAGTTTTCATAAGAACTTTGATTTCCTCAATCCTATGTTTTCAAAATTGAACAAATCTATGTACAATTATTTAAATTTTTGAAAAGTTACTAGTTGTCTTGTGACCCTATTGTAAAAGACTTTCTATTGATTTAAAGCACCGTGGAATTTTTACTGCATTTTATACAAGAATTTTCAGTCATTATTTTTGGCATTTGTTGAAACCTAATTTGTGTTACTAAAAAAAGTGCCATTTTTTTTGCTATCCTAATTTTCTTGTCACGGTGATACGTTTCTGACCAGAAATGTCGTGTGGATTTATTTCTGAACAAAAAGTTGAATACTGCTTTGTTTACAAAGTAAGCATTTGTTTATTTTGGCCAAGTTTATGATTACCGTGTGATAAAGTTGGTTAAGAAGAATCTTTGGCAGATCTTGGAAAATATCAATGTTGCAATTTTAGAAAAGAGGTTGCATTCTCAAATGCGTTTTTTGTCTATCTTGTCGTGCAGTCCAATTTTAGTTGTGTTGGTCTGAGGCCATGGTCGTAAGTACTAAACATGAGACCTTTTAGCAGCGATTTAGACTTTGGCCGTTGACTAATCTTTTGCCTGTGGGCTAGCTAGTAGTTGGAAGTAGGGGGAGGCTTGTTGTTATCGGAGAGGTAGGGCTGTTGGAAGGGTGGGAGGGGCTGGCTTGATTGAACCCTCACAGGAAGACAAGTGCTCATATCTTTGATGTGGAGGACTGCAGCAAAAGGAAGAGGAGGGAAGAAAAGATACAGTTCAAGGTGAGGTGACTAAGTTGCTTTACAACTGGTTAGCACACTCTTATGTTCTTCACTTTTCTGTGTGTGATGTTTTTTTGGGTTTAGTAGTAGAATTGAACTAGGAGCAGGCTGCAGCACACTCTTATATGTGTGTTATCAGTATGTTTAATTGGAAAGGTAGAATAGAACTAGGAGCGGTATTGGATAGTCACACTCTTATATGTATGATATATTATCATCTGTTTAATTTGTGTGTTATCAGTATGTTTAATTGGAAAGGTAGAATAAAACTAGGAGCGGTAATTGGATAGCAGAAATAGTCGCAACACTCTTATATGTATGACATATTATCATATGTTTAATTTTTACGTGTTTTTAGGAATTATGCACACTACTGAAGTCTGTGTGAGTACATAGAAATATGGCTTGTGGAATATAACCTGTTCCTTACCTAGTTTAAACATTGTGGTGGAACAATGAATAGGTGCCTGATAATTAAAAGTAATAGAGGTACATGTTTTGTTATCTCGAGCTTATCCTAGTGCTCCTCACAAACTATTACGAAGATGACGCCTGCATAAAATCTTCAATTTAATCACAATGAACTATTGTTCCATGTGAGTGACAAATATGCTTTTGTAAGATACAAGTAAGTCATAAATTTCGTTAGAGTATTCTTACCTATAAGAGCACATAGCAATTTTCTGATATAAAGTGTGCCTGATGTAATAGGTCATGATTCACTAAGCTGCGTGTTATCAGTTATCTGGCCCAAAGTCTTTATCCAACAAGTTTCTGTAAGTCGTGACGCGTCATTGCGCGTCGTTATCTTTCGATCACACGCCATATGTATACAACATTTGTTGTCAATTCTATCAAGGTTTGCACACAATTTATTGTAATCGGGAACGCCTTGTTGGTTCTGGCGCTAGCCAACCAGCCCACACCAGGTTCGATCTTGGGATCGACTGTTTCATGGGGAGTATGATTGTATGAAGCCCCTCACGTGTATGCCACTCGTGATTGCGATGTGAGTTCGTTTGTAAGTTCAGATGCTAAATCTGTATGCAGGCGAAGAAAAAAGAAAAATCAAATCAACGTAGTCGCTCAAGTCTTATCCTATTCCGGAGGGAATACGATAAAATTTCCTCGATGTAAATCAACGTAGTCGCTCCGTCTCTAGAGATGGTGATAAAATTTCCTCAATGTAAATCAACGTAGTCGCTCAGTCTCTAGAGATGGTGCTAACGAGTAATGTAAAAAATGTATAAACTCTGATATGGCTGCGAATTACTCCATCTGTTCCTGTCTTTGTCTTTGGAGAAATTCCACTATGGACCATATATATTCAGTTGTATGTGATCGATAGTGAATCTCTACAAACACTTCCATTTAAGAACGGAGAGAATAGTAAACTATTACTCCGTACTATCTAGAGATGGGGCCGTCAAAGCATAATTTCAAATAAATAGTAATAAACGACCAGCAAATATTTATACTCCCTTCGTCCTAAAATTTTTGTCTTAGATTAGTCTAGATACATATGTATCTAATACTAAAACATGACTTGATACATTCATATTTAAACAAATCTAAGACAAAAATTTTGAGACGGAGGGAGTACAATCTATAGTATCAAAATATAAGATGCTTCTATTATTCAAGAACTGCAAAAATGCCTTATACTCCTCCGTAAACCAATATAAAAGTGTTCATATATAGAGGTAGTATTAAGCATCCAACAAAAATATGTATAATACAATAATATTCAAAATTTTGAAAGCTTATCTGGAGCTACAATTTTGGCATCGGCTAGACAACTAGAATAGTCGTTTATGATAAAAAAAATCTTATCTTTTAGGCCCCGTTTGGAACAAGAAATTTTGCAGGAATTTCATAGGAATGGAATTCTTATAGGAATCCTTCCTTCACATTTTGGATGATTTTAAATATTTGCTCAAACCTTAAGCTTTCACTTTCTTTGTGAAATCCAATGCAACATGTGTATTTCTCCTCTTCCCTTTCTCTCCTAAAGAAACAATTCCTGCAAATGTGTGCTCCCTATGCCTCCTTCCCCACTTTCCTAGTGGATCGATCTTTATTAGCCATTTCATTTACTTCCCTAATTTGTATTTTAAGGCTCAACTTTTTTATCTGCGAAAAGGCCAAGTTTCTTTTGAGCGAACATGTTGTACGCCAGTGCATGAATCTCAAACCAAGATACGTGACAATCATTGTCCGCTTATATGCACCCATCTGAGCGAATTACAGCTGACGGCACTAAACGATTCACTCAAGATGACAATTTGAGCGAACACATCTGGGGTGCCAAATTCTGTTTCTACAATATGACAATTTTCACCAGTTTTGATGAAGACATGACTATTTTGGATACGATCAAAGATATTGCATACATGCATAATTGTCAGGTGATTTCTAGTGCAAACTATTCAATAATCTATTTATGTCATCCAGAACAAAAATACTTCACACACTTTTGTCTGTCTAATCGTAGGTGTATGGGACATTTGTACAATCCACATATGAAGATAAGGGAAAATGAGAAGTTTAGGTTATGTTCAAAAAGTCCTCTCACATCACTTTTGGGCCAAGAGAAGATAAGAGTCCAAGTCTCCCATGTTTTGATTCAGATTCGGACTACACAGACATACCTGACTCAAAACGCCAACATTTTTTCATACGGACTCCGAATTGGGTGATATTTTTTTTGTTGGAAAGTAGATTTCGTGCTCTTTCCAATCCAATTGGATTCACCTTCAAATTCGTCCGGAGCATTGAGATATCGACGAAACAATCTGACGCTGCAGTAGAATCCGAGTCAAACAACAAGTCCAAAGGTGTTGCATCACCTCCACTTGGGCCCATGAGCCTTGTACGACCTAGGGTTGGTTTTATGCTGCCTTGGAATGTCCTCTCACCTCCTTGGCCGCCACCCCTTGCTCCTATATAAGTAGATACATCTAGTAACTTTTTCCTTAGGATTTGTTTAGTTAAAAGTTAGCCATTGCAACTTCTTGTACTTCGTTTGTGTCCAACGACCAGACCAAGACTGCTTACAGATCCCCACCATTATCAATACTTCATATATATTTGCAATATTCAGATTGCTTTATCATATTCTTGCTCGTTCTTCGATTGCTTGCTGGAATAGACCTTCGTGGTCAGGCTGGTCGTGTTTCCGGCATCGTCAGTAACCTCAGGAGATTGGTTTAGCGATTGCTAAGGCACAACGTCATGCACGTTTGTAGTCGGATCGTCAAAGTCGTCTCCACCAAATCGATAGTTATCATCTCATCGAAAGATCGGGACACCCTCACCTCTATCAAATTCCCTTAGATGTAGCATGACAATTTTTCTTTTGCCAGCATGACAAATCAAAACGAAGTTGTAAGTGCATCTAGTGCCACCCCTAGTTGGTTTTGGAGTATTGACGACAAACCTGGTTGAGGGACTAATGTGTTTGTGAGAATTGCAGGATAACACAAGTAGTAGTCCCTCATTGATTCGGTTTACCTACCGGAGATGACCCTAAAAATGTGTGAAGACATTGAAGACTATGGTCGTATGTGAAGATATTCACATTGAAGACTATGACATGAGAAGACATCGCATGAAGACTATGGAGCGCGAAGACATAGTTGTTTCGCAGTTTCATTTTCTTCTTTGTTGAGTCATAGAAACCACCGTACCGTTAAGTGGGGTCCAAGTGAACATAGTCAGAATGACTAAAGTGATGCTCAACCAAATCCTAAGTCTTTGAGCGAAGACAATGAGAGCAAATTTTATCCAGAGCTGGATAAGTCAGCTTTACTTGTAGCCCAAGTTAAGTTGTCACGTGTGTTTGAAATCTGACCGTTGGAACACGTGTCAGTTCCTTAGTGACCCAGGGTCATTTCGAACAAATCAGGTCGGGTTGCCTAGTGGCTATAAATAGCCCACCCCCTACACCATAAATTGGTGGCTGCTCAGAGTTAGTGCACGACTTTTGTCGTTTGAGAGCAACCCATCTCGAAGCCTTTGAGAGAGAAATCCTTGCGAGGACAAAGCCTTAAACACCCAGAGCCAAAGAGTGTTAGGCATCATTGAAGTCTTCCTGTCTGTGTGATCTGAAGACTTGTTACACTTGAGGACTGTGAATCCTCCAGCCGGTTAGGCGTCGCGTTCTGAACATCCAAGAGTCATTGTGGATCACCGGTGAATGAAGTCTATGAAGGTTTGGAAGTCTACCTTGAAGACTTACCTGAGTGATTGGGCGAGGACTGTGTGTCCTTAGCTCAAGGGGAATAAGGTGAAGACACGGTTTTCTGAGTTAAATCCCAGCCTCCCTAACCAGACGTACAGTTGTCACAGCAACTGGAACTGGTCCAACAAATCCCTTGTCTTCACCAAGCAACTGTTTCTATCCATCCCCTCTCTTATTTACAGTTGGTCCTTGTGAAGTCATTGCTTGCTTGCGTTATCTGTTTGTCTTTACTGTGTGACTGTTTGTTCTGATTGGCTTCATACTATCTTCCATCCTGATCCATACTGCCTAGCTGTTAATAGTCTTCATGCTTTCACTTCTTTGAATACTTGACTATGGCTTGCCTAGTGTAGTCTACCTTCCGCTGCATGTTAATAGGTTCATTTCTATCGTTTGTCTTTGACACTTCCATATTTTGAAGACTTTTATAAAAATCGCCTATTCAACCCCCTTCTAGTCAATAACTAGCACTTTCAATTGGTATCAGAGCAAGGTACTCCCTTGTTCTGTGTGATTCGGTTTAACCACCTGGAGTTTTAGCTATGTCGACTGCAGGGATAATCAAAGTCTCCGCTGTGTTTCCCGTCTTCGATGGAACTGAATATCCCTACTGAAAGAATAAGATGCCAAGGCTGGTGAAGGTGTGCTTGAAGCCATTGATGTCGATCTCTGGTATGTCGTCAAGAATGGCGTTCCCAAGGCTGGTGAAGGTGTCACCGCTGCTGATGTCAAGAAGTTCGTTCAACTTGATTCTACTGCCAAGAACATAATCTGTGGTCATCTGACCAAAGGACAGTATGGCCATGTGAGTGCTCTGGAAACATCAAAACTAGTCTGGGACTGGCTCTCCAAGGTCAACGAAGGCGTTTTAACCCAAAGAGATCAAAGGATAAATGTTCTTCGCAACCTCTTCAACCGCTTCAAGAGAAACGATAATAAGAATGTTCAGCTCACGGTTGATCGCCTCACTGATATCACAAATAAGCTTCAAGCACTCGCCACCACTAAGATCACCAAGCATGAAATCGTCAAGACGCTCCTAAGATCTCTTGACAGCTCATTTGACACCCTAACTTGATGATTCAAGAACGCCCTGACTTCAAGACGCTCGATCCGTCTGACATACTTGAAAGGCTCAACACACATGAGTTTCAGCTTACTGAGAAAAGCTTGCCTAGTGTAGTCTACCTTCCACTGCATGTTAATAGGTCCATTTCTATCGTTTGTCTTCGAAACTTCCATGTTTTGAAAACTTTCATAAAAATCGCCTATTCACCCTCCCTCTAGTCGATAACTAGCACTTTTAGAAGTTAACATTTTATTTTTTTAAGTCGGCAATTCTTCATGAAGCAGCATGGCAAGTCCCGAAAACGCATGACAATTACTATGCCACCGTATGACAAATTCCTGACAATCTTTTCTGATGGTATGGTATTTTTTCTTCTTTATAACATGACAAATATATATATTTTGTCATGGCAATTCTTGAGCATTCGCGCTTGGGTGACCTCGGTAAGGGAGCGCCGACGCATTCATAGGATCCATATATTAAGTAGCACATAAACTTTTAAAAAACACCCTTACAAAAAATACATAAGTTTTTTGGGGTGTCGAAGACTTATTTCTCATGCCACTTTTTCGGCCTCCATTTTGGCGGAGAAAATTCGTTGAAATCCATGAGCATGTAGAACCAACGTTTGGGAACTCATTGATATAGACCTCATCATCGAAAGCGACCCACTTAGCAGATTCCATCCCGAAGAAGAAAACGTCGGAGATGGCCTGTACAACGTCCTAAGTCCGTCCATATGGGGTAGGGGGATACAAATCTCACACGTTCCCTGACGAGCTTGAGACTGGCCAACTATCATCGATCGAAACTTGAGCTTGAACACAAAACGTATAGCCACAGATAGCGTGACTGAGACAAACCTACATGAGAGAAATAATCGGATCTGGGGACACATAATCTTCCGCACTCCTCTCAACGATACGAAGAAGCGCCGTCAAACCGAGGATGAGGCGGGGGACTTTATTCCATGTCGATGCCTCCGCCATCGTCTTGCCACCACTGATCGGAGACATACCCCTACCTTTACTCCTAACTCCGCCTCCATTGGACCGAAGTCGTGGGGTCACCACCCTCTCCCATCACAGGAGTGACAGACAGAGGGGTAGGAGGCCCTTGGTTTCGACGGGGAGCTAGGTTAGATAGGCCGCCGTCTCTAGTGGCTGGAGGAGGATGAGGAAAAGAAAGCTTTGGAGCACATAGCACATATATCTGCTCTTATTTTGAGGTTTATTTTGAGCATTAACAAAATCATGCTATATGAGATGTATGCCATAAATGTATGTTGAAGCCATATTTCAAAGGAGTTTCTAGTGATATAAGTTTGTATGGTAACTGTATAATTTTGATCTTGTTGACGATCAAAGTAAATTTGAAATGCGAATTAAGCCTTATATATCTAGATGGAGTGAATACTCTGTTTATAAGATATTTTGGTCTTGCTGTTTTGCATCTTATTTCATAATAAGTTGGCTTTGTGTATTCGCAGCTGGAAATCCTAGGAGATAAACATTTCTTGTCACCTTTGAGTCCTGGCAGGTTTCTTTTTATTTATAATATTTATTACTCCCTCCATATCACAATATAAGAGCATTTTTAACCTACACTAGTGTATTCTTATATTGTGAAACAGAGGGAGTAGAAGACATTCATTTTCATAAAAAAATAAGAAAGAAAGTTTTTAAAAACCAGCGTGATGTGATAAGTAGTAAAGGAAAATAAAATAAAGAGCGGAGAGAAGAAAACTTCAAAAGAAGTTCCATGAAAAAGAATATCAGGAAAGAAGCGCAAAAGACCAGAGGCAAAGAAACGGCGACCAGATGGCGGAAGTGAAATCGACCGCCGGGGACGTCATGGACGCGGCGGCCAGCAGCGCCGGGCAGAGCGCTGCCAGGGTGGCTGATCTGCTCCGTGGGTTCCTCGCCGTGCAGCAGCGCCGCGCCGAGGCTTACTCCAAGCTCCGAAGGTACTGCTGCCCTGCCCCCACCCTCCCTCGACCCCCCTCAACCCTAGACCTGCACTCGAGCACCCCGAAGCAGGAGCGCGGGCCGCGCGTGGCACGCTGCGCGAGGGCCCGGCCGGGGTAGCGGTCCATGGCATAGAGAGCGTCTTCCTCGGCGCCGGGGTGGTTGGGGACGGATCAAATCTGGCGTCGAGGGGAAACACACACGTATGCATGGGTGGGCAAGATATTTGTTAGATTTAAGCGAGAATTTTCCCCATCAATCAAGAAAGAAAACAAGCGAATAGAGGTTAGGTGCTGGAATAGTTTGATACAATTATTTCTTTTCTTTTCAAGATCATATCGGATGCTCTCTTGAACAGTTTAAATGACTCTGCCACGAGTGTTGTATAGTTGTATTTATACGTTTTGCACTGTTCCCATTGTCTACGGCTCATCCTACAAGTGGGAGTGGGGAGGGAGAGTTGGAAAATGTTGTGTGATGAAAATCCGAGATACTTTTTGTAGCTAAAAGAAAAACTGGTTTTGCGATAACCATGTCCATCACTCTGTTTGCAGTAGGCTCTCTTCTGTTGGAAATCTAGATTAGGCCTCATTTTTGTGATCATACAGTAATGCTACAAAAGAAAATATCTCTGTCTTTGGACTTAAGCAAGATAACGAAAAGATAATCTTCATATGTCCTGATAGCAGTATCTTAACATCAATAGTGGAGTTCTGTCTGCCAATGCACACCGCTGACGACTATTCTATAAACCATTGTTGGCGTATGCTGGGCAATTAGAAATTCTAATTGTTTTGCAAGATGCTGGTTTATAATCATGTATGGTTAAGAACTGTGGTTGTTGCTCTGGCTGTAAAATACACCTGTGCTAGCTGTGCATGCTTAGCTTAGCTTTGGATAGTGTGTTGTAAATATTATATCTGAAGATCATTGCATGAAAACTACCTTCCTATTTAAGTTCATGAATTTGATCACTTAAACTATGAAAGTTTTGCAGTGGGTTTTCTGAATATATGGCTAATGGAGGTGAATGTGCTTATCAACAACTATGTGGGAATGTTACAGCGGAATTTAATGATTGCTCAACACAGGTTAAATGCTTTACTCATACATTTTTATCATAAAAGCTGAGATATCTAATATTGCTTACTACAGATTCTTGAAATGGTGTTCCTCCTCTCAAAGCCAATTTTTTGTCGTGGAGATCTTGCCAACTTATTGAAGGATGTGCAAGCATGTGAGAGAGATAAGTTGCAGCTGGTATGCTTTCAATAACTCCTGTATTGCTGTATGGACTCCAATATAATTCGATGTTCATAAAAAGCTGTATAAAAACACCAGTATACCAAATTTATGTTTTATTTGATTATGGTGACATTATTTTGTTCTGACCTGAGGAAGTTAATTATGGAGATGCAACTGGACAGATGAGAGATTAAAGTTGGCTCTTCTGTGCTGTCATTCTAATCGTTTTACTACATGTCAAGTTTACCTTTTCAACAACAACATCAAAGCCTTAGAGTCCAAAACAAGTTGGGTAGGCTAGAGCTGAAACCCATAAGATCTCGAAACCAAGTCATGGTTCTGGCATGTGGATAGCTAATTCCACGCACCCCTGTCCATGGCTAGTTCTTTGGTGATATTCCAGTCCTTCAGATCTCTCTTTACGGACTCCTCCCATGTCAAGTTTGGTCTACACCGACCTCTCTTGACATTATCAGCACTTTTGACCGTCCGCTATGCTCTGGCGCTTTTGGAGGCCTGCATTGTATATGCCCGAACCATCTTAGACACTGTTGGACAAGCTTCTCTTCAATTGGTGTTACCCCAACTCTATCATGTATTACCTCCGTCCCAAATTAGTTGTCTTAGATTTGTCTAGATACGGATGTATCCAACACTAAAACGTGTCTAGATACAGCCGCATCTAGACAAATCTGAGTCAACTAATTCGGGACGGAGGGAGTATATCATTATTCCGGACCCAATCCTTTCTTGTGTGACCACATATCCATCTCAACACGCGCATCTCCGCTACACCTAATTGTTGGAAATGTCGTCTTTTAGTTGGCCACCATTCAGCGCCATACAATATCGTAAGTTGAATCCCCGTCCTATAGAACCCACCTTTTACCTTTAGTGCCACTCTCTTGTCAGTCTCACAGAGGAAGCCAGAAGCTTGGCGCCACTTCAGCCATGCATCTTTGATTCGATGGCTTACATCTTCATCGATACCACCATCCTTCTACAAATTTGATCCCAAATATCTAAAGGTGTCCTTTTGAGGTACCACCTGCTCATCAAGGTTTACCTCCTCGTGCCTGTAGTACTGAAACTGTACCTCATGTACTCAGCTTTAGTTCTACTAAGCCTAAAACCTTTCAATTCTAAAGTCTGTCTCCACAAAACTTTCTATTAACCCCTGTCCGGCTATCGTTGACTGGCACCACATCGTCCGCAAAGAGGATACACCACGCGATATCTCCTTGTATATCCCTTCTGAGCTCATCCATCATCACCAACGCAAAAAGATAAGGGAGCTGACCCTTGGTGCAGTCCTATTTTAATCAGAAAGGCATCGGTGTCGTCATCACTCGTTCGAACACTTCTCACAACTTTATTGTACATGTCCTTGATAAGGATAATGTACTTTGTTGGGTCTTTGTGTTCTCCAAGGCCCACCATATGGCATTCCGCAGTATATTATCCAAGTCAACGAACACCATATGCAGGTCCTTCTTTTACCTTTATCATTAGGGAAAATTGAATTAGCACCTCAAACCGATAAGACTTGTCAATTTTCATTTGCAATCATTGTTTGAACAGCGACATCCATCTATGCATCCATTCAGTTGTCTCACAGGGATAAGTTGGTTTGCGCATGATAGTATCTGCTCTAATAGCATGATCACCACTCCGATCTCGTTCTTCGATAGTACTTCGCCTGCTTTACTGATGTTAGTGCTTTATTAATACATTCTTCTCTATCGGCATTACCTGGATTTAAATTTATACTATGTTTTGCGACAAATGCAACCTCTGTTGTTATCATCATCTTGCATACTGTTTTTGCTGCACTTTTTTAGTCGAATATTCCCCCAGTCATTTGTCAGCTTGTTCATTATGTTTCTGGTTGGTTGGATCAGACAGCTAGGATTCAGGTGTTGAAGAAGGCTGGCCGTCCTTCGGAACGCCTGGTAAACCATGAGCACTGCAGGTCAAGCAGCACGTCCCAGCATGTGTGTGCAAACCTTACGGAGATCACCGAGGACGCAGAGGCGGACGCAGAGTACGATGCCGCTCTGAAGGAGGCAATACAGGGCATTCAAGAGGCAGTGACTAGCATAAACGAGCATATGGAGGAAGTGCGGTACGAGATCGACGCCCTCGAGGCTGACACGGTTGACAGCAGGCTGAGTGAAGTCGAGGAAGCGTTCCCGGATGCTCTGTTGATAGAGTAGAAGAGTGCTGAAGTCTTAGGCCAGGGAAGGGTTTCTATTTGGGGAGTTAGAGCTGTTTTCTTATTGTTTATTTTCGCGACAAGTGAAATTGGATAGCCTGTTTCTACTAACAACAAACAATATTAGCGTGCTAGCTATTTGAAAGAGGTGATATGAATATTTTATTTTAGCTAATGTGTGGTGGTGTTATTTCAAATTTTGTCCGGAGCTCTTGCGTGCGCGCTTGACGAGTCCTGTAATCCGGATCTGAACGGGGTCCAACGATGTCTCTTGCTCAACCGAACTGCCCTCTCCTAGTTCTAGACTCCTACCCAGAGATAATTGCATCTATAGTCCTCATACTTGCTGGCTACATCCACTTCAGTCCTGAAACTTGCGTGTTGCATCGATACGGTCCTGATACATGAAAATACGTTCTCAATACAGTCCCTGAGATTGAAATGCCAGACCTGGCCTACACGTGCACTACGTACAACACACTTCGCTAAATGCCACGTCAGCCTGGGCCTCACATGTCAGGTAGGACCCACCAGTTAGCTTGAGGCCCACCCGTTATTTCGCAAATTGCCCCCTATGTTTCTGTCTTCTCGTCTCGATCCCCCTGTTCTCCCCCACCACTAAACAGAGGAGTGCGAAACAGAGCAAAACCTAGCGGCGATGGGGTGCGGCGGCGGATGATCGGCGTATCGGGCGCCCTCTGTTCGTAGTGCGTGCGGCGACTGAAGCTAGTTGGACGGCCGCTGAAAGGAGTCGGCGCTGTTTGGTGGCGATGCATGGCTCGCGACGGCGGCCCGATGGTGAGGCGGCTCCGGCGTACGGTACGTCAGTACCCAGTGTCACTAGGTCGATTTGATGTACATTCGGGGTGAAAAAAAAATGTTTCTTTGCTGTGATTATGACGTTTTGCCCATGCTATTTCTATGAATATGTCGACTGGATGCAAAATTGCCGAAATTATTCTAGGGTTTCAGTATGTTGAGTGCACTAATTTGAAATTATTGATGTTCTTAATGTTTTCAGAGAAAGAAAGTGGATTTTTCACTGTTGAGGTGATTCATGGAGGTTTTTTCTTTGGGAGTGGGTAGAATAGATGCTATCTGAATGGCCATAAGGTTTGCTTTGATTACTGTCATAAGGACAACGCCTATTTTAGAATGTTTGAAGAAATAATTGAGAAATTGGGTTATGAAATGTCAGGTAGAATTGATATCTATTGGTTGCCCCCTGGGTGTCAGCTTATTGAAGGTGGTGCTAGGCTTTTGGCTAATGATACTGATGTGGATTGTATGTATCTAAAGATAAATCTAGGGCACCACTTTCAAATGATATACCTGGATCATTTAGATAGCCACATTTCCGCAGGAGGAGCAGAATGGGATGATGTTGTGGCTAATCCAGTAGCACAAATCCCTCCTGTTTTCAGCCTAAGGAAGAAGGAAATGAATGCAAGTGAGAACAAAGATCCCTGTGAAAGCAATGTTTCTTGTGGTGTTGTGGATGAAAGTGTTGAAATTGAGAGCACTTAGCAGTTCTTTGTGAAGTTGAGACCAAGGGGAAAGAAAACAGAAGAGGAGGAAGAACAATATGCAGACTCAGATTCCTCAAACAGTGATTATGTACCTGAGATTGTGGATAGTGACTATGACTTGGAGGATGGAGATGATGATCTGTTGCAGGAGCAGTTGCAACCAATGCATGACAAGAAAGGGAAGAAGGTGGTTGAGGATTGCAACTCAGAAGATGAGGAATTAAATGCTCAGATTCAGATGAGGATGAAATGAAATTCAATTTCAAGTCTTTCACAACAGCAGACATGCATGAACCTAAGTTCCATGCAGGGCAATTGTTCTCTTCGGTTGAGCTCTTGAGGAAAGCTGTGAGAGAGTATAGTTGCAAAGAGAGAGAGAGAGAGTTAATATCAAGAATGACAAAACCAGGCTTGCTGCAAAGTGTGAAAAGGGTTGCCCCTGGTATCTGTATGCATCTTGGGATAATAGAACAAATTCTGTAATGGTGAAAACATTTAATGGGGAACATACTTGTGAGAAAAAGTGGCAAGTTACAGCCTTTACAGCTAGGTACATTGCTCACAAATATGTGGACAAAATCAGGGCATGTGAGAAATTGTCGTTGAAGGCTTTTGCAGCTTTTGTGCAAGATGATTGGAACATGACAATTAAAAGGGGCAAGCTGGGGAGAGCTAGGAAGATTGCATATGATATCATATATGGAGATGAGATTGCACAATACAACTTGCTGTGGGACTATGCAAATGAGCTGAGGACATCAAACCCTGGAAGTACTTTCCTTCTTGGACTTTCAGAAGAGTGACAATTTTAGAAGTGCTACTTTTCTTTTGATGCATGCAAGAGGGGGTTCTTATCTGCTTGCAGGCCAATCATTTTCCTTGATGGTTGCCACTTAAAGACACGGTATGGAGGTTTTCTATTAAGTGCAGTAGGAATGGACCCCAATGATTGCATTATTCCTATTACTCATGCAGTGGTGCAGAGTGAGGACACCAAAGCTTGGAGGTGGTTTCTAACTGCATTGAAGGAAGATTTAGGAATTGCGAACACTGAGTTATGGACAATCATGTCAGACAAGCAAAAAGTATGTCTTTAATTTCTGTCAAATTATTGTGTGCTATATTTCTGTGCTATATTTCTGCCAAATAATTTCTATGATATATTCTGTATATATTTCTGTCAAATAATTTCTATGATAGATTTCTGTGATATATTCTGTGATATATTTCCGTGATACATTTCTGTCAAATAACTATTGTATGCTATTCTGTGATATATTTATGTCAAATAATTATTGTGATATATTCTGTGATATATTTTGTGATATGTTTCTGTCAAGTAATTATTGGGTGCTATATTTTTGTGATATATTCTATAATTCTGTTTAACATGTTTCATGCAGGGTTTAATGAAGGCTGTTAAAGAGTTGTTTCCTCTATCACCTCACAGATTTTGTCTGAGGCATTTGTGGCAGAATTTCAACAAGAACTTCAAAGGAGAATCTTTGAAAAATCAACTATGGAAGTGTGCTAGGAGTACTACAGAGGGTAGATTTAGGGAAAATATGAACCAGATGTTAGTGCTCAGCCAGGAGGCCCATGATTGGCTTGCAGAGTTGGACCCAAAAATCTGGGTTAGGGCTTACCAGAATGATTTCCCCAAGTGTGATGTGCTGTTAAATAACAATTGTGAGGTGTTCAACAGATATATTTTGGAGGCTAGGGAAATGCCAATCATAAGCATGATCCAAAGGATCAAAGGGCAGAATATGGGAAGGAATTATGCAAAGCAGCATCATAGTTTGAAGTGGCATGGTGCTATATGTCCAAAGATAAGAAAGAAACTGGAGAAGAGTGTAGAATTTTCTAGAACTTGTCAAGCTGCACCAACTGGCAAATGACTGTTTGTAATGAATGATAGAGGAGTTGATTTCAATGTAGACACAAGGAGGGAAATGCACAGTTGTAAAAGATGGGATTTGTCAGGTATACCTTGTTGTCATGGGGTTTCTGCTCTTAGGTATGACAAAATTCCACCTGAGTCTAGGGTCAACTCATGTTACTCCATTGCAACTTATTGCAAAGCATATGAGCACATAATTATGCCTTGTAAAGATGTCAGTGAGTGGGCAAAGATGAAAGGCAGAAAAATCTTACCACCACCAATGCAGAAGAAGAAAGGAAGAAGGGCAAAAAACAGAAAACAACAACTAGAAGAGAAGCAAGGAAAAAGAGGAGTGCAAATCACAAGGGCAAGTGTTGTCATACAACGTGGCTATTGTGGTGGTCCTGGCCATAACATAAATGGCTGTTTGGACTGAAAGTTGGGACTTAAACCAAAGAAAAGAGAAAAAAAATAGAGTTAGAGCAGAGCCAGATGTGTCATCTTCTGATAAAGAAACTATGGCCCTTACTCAGGTAATGTGTCATCTTCCAAAATAGTAATGCGTGTACTTCTCATAGCATTGAATGATTTCCAAATACTTATGTGTTACTTGTCAGCAGGAGATTAATCTTCAAACAGCTGGTGTGACAAACCAAGTCCCACCATTGTATGAGCCACAGATAATAGCTTCACTGACACAGGAGGTATGTTGAACTGTTTGGACAAGCTAATACTCTGTATACATAATTTGCACACACTAACAACTACCTTAACACTAATGCAGAGAGAGTCTAGGCTGGTACAAGAAGTTGTGCAAGGGCCCCTGCCTCAGAGTGCTTTCATACAGGAGCAATCCCTCTCACAGCCTCCAGTTCAACATAGCACAACAACCAAAGGAGGAGATGTTCACAGGAAAAGAGAAGTGATATCACTTGCCAGACTTAGGGCTGCAGCAAAGAGAAGGGAAATAGCAGATCAAGCCAAGTATGATGCAGCAATGGCAAAATTAAAGGAGGAGGAAGAGAAAATTAATTTATCCGCTCAAAGGAGGAAAGATGAACTACTTGCCAAGAAAATGCTACCGAGGAGAGAAAGAAAGCTGTACTAGAATAGAAAAGACTTGCTGCTGAAATGAAGAAAAAAGATAGTGAGGAAAAGAAAAGGAAGGCCCTAGAGGAAAAACTAGCCATGGCAGACAAAAGAAGAGAAGCTATGGAGGAAAAGAAAAGAATAGCAGAAGAGGCAAAAAGAAAAAGAGCAGAAGAGAAGAGGAGGATAGCTAAGGAGAAGAAGAGACTTTGTAGGACTGCATATGATGCAAAGGAGGCAATGTTCCTTATAAATCAAGATGAAGAGTTGGAAAGAAGGCAATTATTTCTCCAAACACAGGAGGCATCAAGACAGGAAGCTTGGAAGCACAACAGAAATCAAGAGGAAGAAACAAGAGTTGAGGCATGTTTGCATGAGAGAAACAAGAAGGAAACCCAACAAACAAGAGAAGCAATGGCAGAGGAACATATGATGACTGCATGTTAGTCCAAACCTACACAAATGAAGAGAAGTGGAACTTCAAGTGCACCAACTTCAAGTAACAACATGAGAGGATTTAAAAAACCTAGAAAAGTGAACATGTTTGATGAACTAAGGTAGGACAGGAGACATGCAGATCAAGCTGGAGGAAAGTCGATGGTTTTATTTTGTGTTCTGCTTATGATCAGATGTGACATGTTAAAGAACATGTTCTGTTCATGATCATGCTCCAGATCATGTAATACAATATTTTGTGTTGTTACCATGATACGTCTCCATCGTATCTATAATTTTTGATTGTTCCATGCCAATATTATTCAACTTTCATATACTTTTTGGCAACTTTTTATACTATTTTTGGGACTAACATATTGATCCAGTGCCCAGTGCCAGTTCCTGTTTGTTGCATGTTTTTTGTTTCGCAGAAAACCCATACCAAACAGAGTCTAAACGGAATAAAAACTGGCGGAGATTTATTTTGGAATATTTATGAATTTTGGGAAGTGGAATCATCACGAGACGGTGCCCGAGGGGGGCACGAGGTAGGGGGGCGTGCCCCAGGGTGTCAGGCGCGCCCCTGACCCTCATGGCCACTCCGTAAGGCGGTTGGAGCCCTTCTTTCGCCGCAAGAAAACTAATATCCGGATAAAGATCGTGTTAAAATTTCAGCCCAATCGAAGTTACGGATCTCCGGGAATATAAGAAACGGTGAAAGGGAAGAATCTGAGAACGCAGAAACAGAGAGAGACAGAGAGACAGATCCAATCTCGGAGGGGCTCTCACCCCTCCCATGCCATGGAGGCCATGGACCAGAGGGGAAACCCTTCTCCCATCTAGGGAGGAGGTCAAGGAAGAAGAAGAAGGAGGGGGGCTCTCTCCCCTTCGCTTCTGGTGGCACCGGAGTGCCACCGGGGGCCATCATCATCACCGCGATCTACACCAACACCTCCGCCATCTTCACCAACATCTCCATCACCTTCCCCCCTCTATCTAGAGCGGTCCACTCTCCCGCAACCCGCTATACCCTCTACTTGAACATGGTGCTTTATGCTTCATATTATTATCCAATGATGTGTTGCCATCCTATGATGTCTGAGTAGATTTTCGTTGTCCTATCGGTGGTTGATAAATTGCTATGATTGATTTAATTTGCTTGTGGTTATGTTGTTGTCCTTTGGTGCCCATCATATGATTGCGCGCGTGGATCACACCATAGGGTTAGTTGTATGTTGATAGGACTATGTATTGGAGGGCAAGAGTGACAGAAGCTTCAACCTAGCATAGAAATTGATGCATACGGGATTGAAGGGGGACCAATATATCTTAATGCTATGGTTGGGTTTTACCTTAATGAACATTAGTAGTTGCAGATTCTTGCTAATAGTTCCAATCATAAGTGCATAGAATTCCAAGTCAGGGATGACATGCTAGCAGTGGCCTCTCCCACATAATACTTGCTATCGGTCTAGTAAAGTAGTCAATTGCTTATGGGCAATTTCACAACTCCTACCACCACTTTTCCACACTCGCTATATTTACTTTATTGTTTCTTTTATCTAAACAGCCCCTATTTTTCATTTACGTAATCTTTATTATCTTGCAAACCTATCCAACAACACCTACAAAGTACTTCTAGTTTCATACTAGTTCTAGGTAAAGCGAACGTCAAGCATGCGTAGAGTTGTATCGGTGGTCGATAGAACTTGAGGGAATATTTGTTCTACCTTTAGCTCCTCGTTGGGTTCGACACTCTTACTTATCGAAAACTGTTGCGACCCCCTATACTTTTGGGTTATCAAGACCTTTTTCTGGCGCCGTTGCGGGGAGCAATAGCGTGGGGTGAATATTCTCGTGTGTGCTTGTTTGCTTTATCACTAAGTAATTTTTATTTTCTATTCTTAGTTGTTCTTTATCTTTAGTTATGGATATGGAACACAAAATACCAAAAAAATCAGGTGTACTTTCTGCTCATGGAGATGGGGAACCTCCTAAAACCCTCGATGCTGGTTATGTGAAAGATATTATGTACTACTTTAATAATCCTGAGAAAACCCCATTCAATTATGTAATGGGAGTAACATTGGATCAACGTCAATACTTTAGGGATTACCGCCTGACACAAAAAGGGAAACTATTATGGGATCAAATTCATATATTGAATTGGTATGCTAGGCAACTATGCTTGAGATATGATTATACTTGTTGCTCTAAGGTGAAGGCTCCACACCTTCCCTTTTCATGTGAATTTAATGATAATGAAACCTTAGCTTCTTATGCTAATGGTATATATGATTACTATGATGTGGAACAAATAGAAGAATTTGTTGCTGTTATGGGTGCTTATGAAATTGAATCTATGTTTAAAGAGTTTGAAGATTTTGATGATGCTATTTATAGACCTGAAAATTTAGCTATCCTGAAATATTGTTATGAGAATTATGAATACAATTACGAAATTAATGCGCTTATTAAGAAAGTCTCCGCTGTCCAAGAAGAGACTACTATTTTGCAGGAATCTATGGAAGAAGAAATTGATGAAACTATGAGCTCATTGGATGAAAGAGATGATGAGGAGAGCGAAGAACAAAAGGAGGAAGAGCGGATTAGCTACCCGTGCCCACCTTCTAATGAGAGTAACTCTTCAACTCATACATTGTTTAATCCCCCTTCGTGCTTATCGAAGGATGATTGTTATGATCCCATTGATTCTCTTGAAATATCCCTTTTTGATGATGCTTGCTATGCTTGTGGCCAAGATGCCAATATGAATTATGATTATGGAGATGAACTTGCTATAGTTCCTTATGTTAAACATGAAATTGTTGCTATTGCACCCACGCATGATAGTCCTATTATCTTTTTGAATTCTCCCGACTACACTATATCGGAGAAGTTTGCACTTATTAAGGATTATATTGATGGGTTGCCTTTTACCGTTGCACATGATGATTTTGATGAATATAATATGCATGTGCTTGCTGCTCCTACTTGCAATTATTATGAGAGAGGAACTATATCTCCACCTCTCTATGTTTTCAATATGATAAAATTGCAAGAAACTGTTTATACTATGCATTGGCCTTTACTTTGTGTGCATGAATTGTTCTTTTATGACATGCCGATGCATAGGAAGAGAGTTAGACTTCGTTATTGCATGATATATGTTACTTTGTGCTCACTACTAAATTATAAATCATTGTTAATTAAAATTGGCTTTGATATACCTTGGGATCCGGGTGGATTCATTACTTGAGCACTATATGCGTAGCTTAATGGCTTTAAAGAAAGCGCTGCCAGGGAGACAACCCGGAAGTTTTAGAGAGTCATTTATTTCTGTTGAGTGCTTTTATATAGTTTAAAAACAACAAAAATAAAGAGGGGAACCCAAAACTTTTTCAAAAAGGAAAGCGAAAGTGAGAAAGACAAGCATTGTTGAAGTGGGAGCTAGCCTTGAACTTTGTTCATGCTCACGGAAACTTTGTGAATCTTGATTACAGAAACTTTTCAATAAAAATAATTATCCTTGTATTATAAAAATAATGTGCCAAGGTTTGCCTTTAGGATGTTTACATTTGCTTGATGGTTTGTACGGTGCAGGACAGAAACTTTGGCTGTAGTGCGCAATTTTACATTTTTAGCTGGAACGTCAAATGGTTCTGATTCTTTTTGCACTGTCTTCCTATACAAATTGTTTATTTTTCCTAATTTTGGCAGAATGTTTCAAGTATCAGAAGTATGGTGAATGTTCAGATTATTACAGACTATTCTGTTTTAGACATATTCTATTTTTGATGCATAGTGTGCTTGTTTTGATGAAACTAACAATTTATATCAGTGGATTAAGCCATGGAAAAGTTATATTATAGTAAACACAATGCAAAAACAAAATATGAATTGGTTTGCAACAGTACTTAGAGTAGTGATTTGCTTTATTATACTAACGGATCTTACCGAGTTTTCTGTTGAAGTTTTGTGTGGATGAAGTGTTCGATGATCAAGAAGGTCTCGATGTGAGAAGAAGGAAGAGAGGCAAGAGCTCAAGCTTGGGGATGCCCGAGGCACCCCAAGTAAATATTTAAGGAGACTCAAGCGTCTAAGCTTGGGGATGCTGGGAAGGCATCCCCTCTTTCTTCAACAAGTATCGGTATGTTTTCGGATTCGTTTCGTTCATGCGATATGTGCAATCTTGGAGCGTCTTTTGCATTTAGTTTTCATTTTTCTTTTATGCACCATGCTGGTATGAGATAGTCCTTGGTTGATTTATAGAATGCTCATTGCACTTCACTTATATCTTTTGAGTATGGCTTTATAGAATGCTTCATGTGCTTCACTTATATCATTTGAAGCTTGGATTACCTATTTCTCTTTACATATACAACCGCCATTTGTAGAATGCTCTTTTGCTTCACTTATACTTGTTAGAGCGTGGGCATATCTTTTGTAGAAAGAATTAAACTCTCTTGCTTCACTTATATCTATTTAGAGAGATGACCGAAACTGGTCATTCACATGGTTAGTCATAAAATCCTACATAAAACTTGTAGATCACTGAATATGATATGTTTGATTCCTTGCAATAGTTTTGCGATATAAAGATGGTGATATTAGAGTCATGCTAGTGGGTAGTTTTGGATTGTAGAAATACTTGTGTTGAGGTTTGTGATTCCCGTAGCATGCACGTATGGTGAACCGTTATGTAACGAAGTCGGAGCATGATTTATTTATTGATTGTCTTCCTTATGAGTGGCGGTCGGGGACGAGCGATGGTCTTTTCCTACCAATCTATCCCCCTAGGAGCATGCACGTAGTACTTTGTTTTGATGACTAATGGATTTTTGCAATAAGTATGTGAGTTCTTTATGATTAATGTTGAGTCCATGGATTGTACGCACTCTCACCCTTCCATCATTGCTAGCCTCTCCAGTACCGCGCAACTTTCGCCGGTACCATAAACCCACCATATACCTTCCTCAAAACAGCCACCATACCTACCTATCATGGCATTTCCATAGCCATTCCGAGATATATTGCCATGCAACTTCCATCATCATCATATACATGACTTGAGCATTCATTGTCATATTGCTTTGCATCATCGTAAGATAGCTAGCATGATGTTTTCATGGCTTGTCCGTTTTTTGATGTCATTGCTGAAGGAAATATGCCCCAGAGGCAATAATAAAGTTAATATTTATTTCCTTATTTCATGATAAATGTTTATTATTCATGCTAGAATTGTATTAACCGGAAACATAATACATGTGTGAATACATAGACAAACAGAGTGTCACTAGTATGCCTCTACTTGACTAGCTCGTTAATCAAAGATGGTTATGTTTCCTAACCATAGACAAAGAGTTGTTATTTGATTAACGGGATCACATCATTAGGAGAATGATGTGATTGACTTGACCCATTTCGTTAGCTTAGCACTCGATCGTTTAGTATGTTGCTATTGCTTTCTTCATGACTTATACATGTTCCTATGACTATGAGATTATGCAACTCCCGTTTACCGGAGGAACACTTTGTGTGCTACCAAACGTCACAACGTAACTGGGTGATTATAAAGGAGCTCTACAGGTGTCTCCAAAGTGCATGTTGGGTTGGAGTATTTCGAGATTAGGATTTGTCACTCCGATTGTCGGAGAGGTATCTCTGGGCACTCTCGGTAATGCACATCACCTAAGCCTTGCAAGCATTGCAACTAATGAGTTAGTTGTGAGATGATGTATTACGGAATGAGTAAAGAGACTTGTCGGTAACGAGATTGAACTAGGTATTAAGATACCAACGATCGAATCTCGGGCAAGTAACATACCGATGACAAAGGGAACAACGTATGTTGTTATGCGGTCTGACCGATAAAGATCTTCATAGAATATGTAGGAGCCAATATGAGCATCCAGGTTCCGCTATTGGTTATTGACCGGAGACGTGTCTCGGTCATGTCTATATTGTTCTCGAACCCGTAGGGTCCGCACGCTTAAGGTTTCGATGACAGTTATATTATGAGTTTATGAGTTTTGATGTACCGAAGGAGTTCGGAGTCCCGGATGAGATCGGGGACATGACGAGCAGTCTCGAAATGGTCGAGACGTAAAGATCGATATATTGGACGACTATATTCGGACATCGGAAAGGTTCCGAGTGATTCGGGTATTTTCGGAGGTACCGGGAAGTTACGGGAATACGAGGAAGAAGCAATGGGCCTTAGTGGGAAGGACCAGGAGGTGGCGCGCGCCCCTCCCAAGCCCAGTCCGAATTGGACAAGGGATTTGGGGCGCGGCCCCTCTCTCCCTTCCTTCCCCTCTTTCCCCCTTTCCCCCCTTCTCCTAGTTGGACTAGGAAAGGTGGAAACCTACTCCAACTAGGAGTAGGAATCCTACTCCTCCTTGGCGCGCCCATAAGGGCTGGCCGGCCTCCCCCTTGCTCCTTTATATACGGGGGCAGGGGGCACCCCATAGACACAAGTTGATCCACGTGATCATATTCTTATCCGTGTGCGGTGC
The DNA here is from genome assembly GCF_018294505.1 of Triticum aestivum. NCBI lineage: Eukaryota > Viridiplantae > Streptophyta > Magnoliopsida > Poales > Poaceae > Triticum > Triticum aestivum. Next base: position 221,898,298 of record NC_057800.1, on the reverse strand, counting down.
CCCCTTCCACCATAGTCCTCGATAATATTATAGCGGTGCTTAGGCGAAGCCCTGCGACGGTAGTACATCAAGATCGTCACCACGCCGTCGTGCTGACGGAACTCTTCCCCGACACTTTGCTGGATCGGAGTCCGGGGATCGTCATCGAGCTGAACGTGTGCTAGAACTCGGAGGTGCCGTAGTTTCGGTGCTTGATCGGTCGGGCCGTGAAGACGTACGACTACATCAACCACGTTGTGCTAATGCTTCCATTGTCGATCTACAAGGGTACGTAGATCACACTCTCCCCTCTCGTTGCTATGCATCACCATGATCTTGTGTGTGCGTAGGAATTTTTTTGAAATTACTACGAAACCCAACAGTGGTATCAGATCCTAGGTTTTATGTGTTGATGTTATATGCACGAGTAGAACACAAGTGAGTTGTGAGCGATATAAGTCATACTGCTTACCAGCATGTCATACTTTGGTTCGGCAGTATTGTTGGACGAAGCGACCCCGACCGACATTACGCGTACGCTTATGCGAGATCGGTTCTCCAACTTTAGTTGAACCAAGTGTGGCTACGCCCGGTCCTTGTGAAGGTTAAAACAACACCAACTTGACAAACTATCGTTGTGGTTTTGATGCGTAGGTAAGATTGGTTCTTGCTTAAGCCCGTAGCAGCCACGTAAAACTTGCAACAACAAAGTAGAGGACGTCTAACTTGTTTTTGCAGGGCATGTTGTGATGTGATATGGTCAAGACATGATGCTAAATTTTATTGTATGAGATGATCATGTTTTGTAACCGAGTTATCGGCAACTGGCAGGAGCCATATGGTTGTCGCTTTATTGTATGCAATGCAATCGCGCTGTAATGCTTTACTTTATCACTAAGCGGTAGCGATAGTCGTGGAAGCATAAGATTGGCGAGACGACAACGATGCTACGATGGAGATCAAGGTGTCACGCCGGTGATGATGGTGATCACGACGGTGCTTCGAAGATGGGATCACAAGCACAAGATGATGATGGCCATATCATATCACTTATATTGATTGCATGTGATGTTTATCTTTTATGCATCTTATCTTGCTTTGATTGACGGTAGCATTATAAGATGATCTCTCACTAATTATCAAGAAGTGTTGTCCCTGAGTATGCACCGTTGCGAAAGTTCTTCGTGCTGAGACACCACGTGATGATCGGGTGTGATAGGCTCTACGTTCAAATACAACGGGTGCAAAACAGTTGCACACGCAGAATACTCAGGTTATACTTGATGAGCCAAGCATATACAGATATGGCCTCGGAACACGGAGACCGAAAGGTCGAGCGTGAATCATATAGTAGATATGATCAACATAGTGATGTTCACCAATGAAACTACTCCATCTCACGTGATGAACGGACATGGTTTAGTTGATTTGGATCACGTGATCACTTAGAGGATTAGAGGGATGTCTATCTAAGTGGGAGTTCTTAAGTAATATGATTAATTGAACTTAAATTTATCATGAACTTAGTCCTGGTAGTATTTTGCAAATCATGTTGTAGATCAATAGCTCGCATTGTTGCTTCCCTGTGTTTATTTTGATACGTTCCTAGAGAAAATTGTGTTGAAAGATGTTAGTAGCAATGATGCGGATTGGATCCGTGATCTGAGGTTTATCCTCATTGCTGCATAGAAGAATTATGTCCTTGATGCACCGCTAGGTGACAGACCTATTGCAGGAGCAGATGCAGACGTTATGAACGTTTGGCTAGCTCAATATGATGACTACTTAATAGTTTAGTGCACCATGCTTAACGGCTTAGAATCGGGACTTCAAAAGACGTTTTGAACGTCATGGACCATATGAGATGTTCCAGGAGTTGAAGTTAATATTTCAAGCAAATACCCGACTTGAGAGATATGAAGTCTCCAACAAGTTCTATAGCCAAAAGATGGAGGAGAATCGCTCAACTAGTGAGCATGTGCTCAAATTGTCTGGGTACTACAATCGCTTGAATCAAGTGGGAGTTAATCTTCCAGATAAGATAGTGATTGACAAAATTCTCTAGTCACCATCACCAAGTTAGTAGAACTTCGTGATGAACTATAGTATGCAAGGGATGACGAAAACGACTCCCAAGCTTTTCATGATGATGAAATCGATGAAGGTAGAAATCAAGAAAGAGCATCAAGTGTTGATGGTAGACAAGACCACTAGTTTCAATAAAAGGGCAAAGGGAAGAAGGGGAACTTCAAGAAGAATGGCAAGCAAGTTGCTGCTCAAGTGAAGAAGCCCAAGTCTGGTCCTAAGCCTAGACTAAGTGCTTCTACTGCAAAGGGACCGGTCACTGGAAGCGGAACTGCCCCAAGTATTTGGCGGATAAGAAGGATGGCAAAGTGAACAAAGGTATATTTGATATACAGATTATTAATGTGTATTTTACTAGTGTTCGTAGCAACCCCTCGGTATTTGATACTGGTTCAGTTGCTAAGAGTAGTAACTCGAAACGGGAGTTGCAGAATGAACAGAAACTAGTTAGGGGTGAAGTGACGATGTGTGTTGGAAGTAGTTCCAAGATTGATATGATCACCATCACACACTCCCTATACTTTCGGGATTAGTGTTGAACCTAAATAAGTGTTATTTGGTGTTTGCGTTGAGCATGAATATGATTTGATCATGTTTATTGCAATACGGTTATTCATTTAAGTTAGAGAATAATTGTTGTTCTGTTTACATGAATAAAACCTTATATGGTTACACACCCAATGAAAATGGTTCATTGGATCTCGATCGTAGTGATACACATATTCATAATATTGAAGACAAAAGATGCAAAGTTAATAATGATAGTGCAACTTATTTGTGGCACTGCCGTTTAGGTCATATTGGTGTAAAGCACATGAAGAAACTCCATGCTGATGGGATTTTGGAATCACTTGATTATGAATCACTTGATGCTTGCGAACCATACCTTATGGGCAAGATGACTAAGACTCCGTTCTCCGGAACAATGGAGCGAGCAACTGACTTATTGGAAATAATACATACTGATGTATGTGATCCGATGAGTGTTGAGGCTCGCGGCAGGTATCGTTATTTTCTGACCTTCACAAATAATTTGAGCAGATGTGAGTATATCTACTTGATGAAACATAAGTCTGAAACATTTGAAAAGTTCAAAGAATTTCAGAGTGAAGTGGAAAATCATCGTAACAAGAAAATAAAGTTTCTACGATCTGATCATGGAGAAGAGTATTTGAATTACGAGTTTGGTCTTCAGTTAAAACAATGTGAAATAGTTTCACTACTCACGCCACCTAGAACACCACAGTGTAATGGTGTGTTCGAACATCGTAATCATACTTTATTTGATATGGTGCGATCTATGATGTCTCTTACAGATTTACCGCTATTGTTTTGGGGTTATGCATTAGAGACAGCTACATTCATGTTAAATAGGGCACCATCTAAATCCGTTTGAGATGACACCGTATGAACTATGGTTTAGCAAGAAACCTAAGCTGTCATTTCTTAAAGTTTGAGGTTGCAATGCTTATGTGAAAAAGTTTCAACTTGATAAGCTCAAACCTAAATCGGAGAAGTGCATCTTCATAGGATATCCAAAGGAAACTATTGGATACACCTTCTATCACAGATCCGAAGGCAAGACTTTTGTTGCTAAATTCGAAAACTTTCTAGAGAAGGAGCTTCTCTCGAAAGAAGTGAGTGGGAGGAAAGTAGAAAACTTGATAAGGTAATTGTACCTTCTCCCTTATTGGAAAGTAGTTCATCACAGAAATATGTTCTTGTGACTACCACACCAATTAGTGAGGAAGCTAATGATGATGATCATGTAAGTTCAGATCAAGTTACTACCGAATCTCGTAGGTAAACCAGAGTGAGATCCGCACCAGAGTGGTACGGTAATCCTGTTCTGGAAGTCATGTTACTAGACCATGACGAACTTGCGAACTATGAGGAAGCGATGATGAGCCCAGATTCCGCGAAATGGTTTGAGGCCATGAAATCTGAGATATGATCCATGTATGAGAACAAAGTACGGACTTTGATGGATTTTCCCGATGATCGGCAAGCCATAGAAAATAAATGGATCTTCAAGAGGAAGACGGACGCTGATAGTAGTGATACTATCTACAAAGCTAGACTTGTCGAAAAAGGTTTTTGACAAAGTTCAAGGTGTTGACTACGATGAAATTTTCTCACTCGTAGCGATGCTTAAGTCTGTCCAAATCATGTTAGCAATTGCCGCATTTTTATGAAATCTGGCAAATGGATAAACAAAACTATATTCCTTGATGGATTTAAAGAAGAGTTGTGTATGATGCAATCAGAAGGTTTTGTCAATCCTAAAGGTGCTAACAAAATATGCAAGCTCCAGCGATCCATCTATGGACTGGTGCAAGCATCTCGGAGTTGGAATATACGTTTTGATAAGTTGATCAAAGCATATAGTTTTATACAGACTTGCGGTGAAGCCTGTATTTACAAGAAATTGAGTGGGAGCACTACAACATTTCTGATAAGTATATGTGAATGACATATTGTTGATCGGAAATAATGTAGAATTATTCTGCAAAGCATAAAGGAGTGTTTTGAAAGAAGTTTTTCAAAGAAAGACCTCGGTGAAGCTGCTTACATATTGAGCATCAAGATCTATAGAGATAGATCAAGATGCTTGATAAGTTTTTTCAATGAGTACATACCTTGACAAGATTTTGAAGTAGTTCAAAATGGAACAGTCAAAGAAAGAATTCTTGCCTGTGTTACAAAGTGTGAAGTTGAGTAAGACTCAAAGCCCGACCACGGCAGAAAATAGAATAAGAATGAAAATCATTCCCTATGCCTTGGCCATATGTTCTATAAAGTATGCCATGCTATGTACCAGACCTATTGTATACCCTACACTAATTTTGGCAAGAGAGTACAATAGTGATCTAGGAGTAGATCACTGGACAACGGTCAAAATTATCCTTGGTGGAATAAGGATATGTTTCTCGATTATGGAGGTGACAAAAGGTTCGTCGTAAAAGGGTTACGTCGATACAAGTTTTGGCACTGATCTGGATGACCCTTAGTCTTCATCTAGATACATATTGAAAGTGGGAGCAATTAGCTAAAGTAGCTCTGTGCAGAGCATTGTAGACATAGAAAATTGCAAAATACTTACGGATCTGAATATGGCAGACCCGTTGACTAAACTTCTCTCACAGGCAAAACATGATCACACCTTAGTACTCTTTGGGTGTTAATCACATAGCAATGTGAACTAGATTACTGACTCTAGTAAACCCTTTGGGTGTTGGTCACATATCAATGTGAACTATGGGTGTTAACCACATAAAGATGTGAACTATTGATGTTAGATCACATGGCGATGTGAACTAGATTATTGACTCTAGTGCAAGTGGGAGACTGAAGGAAATATGCCCTAGAGGCAATAATAAAGTTATTATTTATTTCCTTATTTCATGATAAATGTTTATTATTCATGCTAGAATTGTATTAACCGGAAACATAATACATGTGTGAATACATAGACAAAAAGAGTGTCACTAGTATGCCTCTACTTGACTAGCTCGTTAATCAAAGATGGTTATGTTTCCTAACCATAGACAAAGAGTTGTTATTTGATTAATGGGATCACATCATTAGGAGAATGATGTGATTGACTTGACACATTCCATTAGCTTAGCACTCGATCGTTTAGTATGTTGCTATTGCTTTCTTCATGACTTATACATATTCCTATAACTATGAGATTATGCAACTCCCGTTTACCGGAGGAACACTTTGTGTGCTACCAAACGTCACAACGTAACTGGGTGATTATAAAGGAGCTCTACAGGTGTCTCCAAAGGTACATGTTGGGTTGGCGTATTTCGAGATTAGGATTTGTCACTTCGATTGTCGGAGAGGTATCTCTGGGCCCTCTCGGTAATGCACATCACCTAAGCCTTGCAAGCATTGCAACTAATGAGTTAGTTGCGAGATGATGTATTTCGGAACGAGTAAAGAGACTTGTCGGTAACGAGATTGAACTAGGTATTAAGATATCGACGATCGAATCTCGGGCAAGTAACATACCGATGACAAAGGGAACAACGTATGTTGTTATGCGGTCTGACCGATAAAGATCTTCGTAGAATATGTAGGAGCCAATATGAGCATCCAGGTTCCGCTATTGGTTATTGACCGGAGACGTGTCTCGGTCATGTCTACATTGTTCTCGAACCCGTAGGGTCCGCACGCTTAAGGTTTCGATGACAGTTATATTATGAGTTTATGAGTTTTGATGTAACGAAGGAGTTCAGAGTCCCGGATGAGATCGGGGACATGACGAGGAGTCTCGAAATGGTCAAGACGTAAAGATCGATATATTGGACGACTATATTCGGACATCGGAAAGGTTCCGAGTGATTCGGGTATTTTCGGAGGTACCGGGGAGTTACGGGAATACGAGGAAGAAGCAATGGGCCTTAGTGGGAAGGACCAGGAGGTGGCGCGCGCCCCTCCCAAGCCCAGTCCGAATTGGACAAGGGATTTGGGGCGCGGCCCCTCTCTCCCTTCCTTCCCCTCTTTCCCCCTTTCCCCCCTTCTCCTAGTTGGACTAGGAAAGGTGGAAACCTACTCCAACTAGGAGTAGGAATCCTACTCCTCCTTGGCGCGCCCACAAGGGCCGGCCGGCCTCCCCCTTGCTGCTTTATATACGGGGGCAGGGGGCACCGCATAGACACAAGTTGATCCACGTGATCATATTCTTAGCCGTGTGCGGTGCCCCCTTCCACCATAGTCCTCGATAATATTATAACGGTGCTTAGGCGAAGCCCTGCGACGGTAGTACATCAAGATCGTCACCACGCCATCGTGCTGACGGAACTCTTCCCCGACACTTTGCTGGATCGGAGTCCGGGGATCGTCATCGAGCTGAACGTGTGCTAGAACTCGGAGGTGCCGTAGTTTCGGTGCTTGATCGGTCGGGCCGTGAAGACGTACGACTACATCAACCACGTTGTGCTAACGCTTCCGTTGTCGATCTACAAGGGTACGTAGATCACACTCTCCCCTCTCGTTGCTATGCATCACCATGATCTTGCGTGTGTGTAGGATTTTTTTTGAAATTACTACGAAACCCAACAATTGCTACGCTAGATCATTGCACATCCCGGTACACCGTCGAAGGCATTCATATAGAGTCATATCTTTGTTCTAGATATCGAGTTGTAAGTAATAAAAGTGTGATGATCATCAATATTAGAGCATTGCCCCAGTGAGGAAAGGATGATAGAGACTATGATTCCCCCACAAGTCGGGATGAGACTCCGGACTTTACAAAAAAAAGAGGCCAAAGAAGCCCAAATTAAAAAAAGAGGCCAAAGAAGCCCACCAAAAAATAAAAAAAAACATAAAAATGAGAGAAAAAGAGAGAAGGGGTAGTGCTACTATCCTTTTTCCACACTTGTGCTTTAAAGTAGCATCATGTTCTTCATATAGAGAGTCTCTTGAGTTATCACTTTCATATACTAGTGGGAATTTTCATTATAGAACTTGGCTTGTATATTTCGGTGATGGGCTTCCTCAAATGCCCGAGGTCTTCATGAGCAAGCAAGTTGGATGCACACCCACTTAGTTTCAGTTAGAGCTTTCATACACTTATAGCTCTAGTGCATCCGTTGCATGGCAATCCCTACTCACTCACATTGATATCTATTGATGGGCATCTCCATAGCCCGTTGATACGCCTAGTTGATGTGAGACTACTCCTTTTTGTCTTCTCCACCATCATATTCTATTCCACCTATAGTGCTATGTCCATGGCTCATGCTCATGTATTGCATGAAAGTTGAAAAGGTTTGAGAACGTCAAAAGTATGAAAGCTTGGCTTGTCATCGGGGTTGTGCATGATGCGAATATTTTGTGTGGTGAAGATGGAGCATAGCCAGACTATATGATTTTGTAGGGATAACTTTCTTTGGCCACGTTATTTTGAAAATACATGATTGCTTTATTAGTAGGCTTGAAGTATTATTGTTTTTATGTCAAATGATAGACTATTGCTTTGAATCACTCGTGCCTTAATATTCATGCCATGATTAGATATGTGATCAAGATTATGCTAGGTAGCATTCCACATAAAAAAATATCTTTTTATCATTTACCTACTCGAGGACGAGCATGAATTAAGCTTGGGGATGCTGATACGTCTCCGTCGTATCTATAATTTTTGTTTGTTCCATGCCAATATTATTCAACTTTCATATACTTTTTGGCTACTTTTTATACTATTTTTTGGACTAACATATTGATCCAGTGCCCAGTGCCAGTTCCTGTTTGTTGCATGTTTTTTGTTTCGCAGAAAACCCATACCAAACGGAGTCCAAACGGAATAAAAACTGACGAAGATTTATTTTGGAATATTTATGAATTTTGGGAAGTGGAATCATCGCGAGACGGTGCCCGAGGGGGGCACGAGGTAGGGGGGCGTGCCCCAGGGTGTCAGGCGCGCCCCTGACCCTCGTGGCCACCCTGTAAGGCGGTTGGAGCCCTTCTTTCGCCGCAAGATATCTAATATCCGGATAGAGATCATGTTAAAATTTCAGCCCAATCGGAGTTACGGATCTCCGGGAATATAAGAAACAGTGAAAGGGAAGAATCTGAGAACGCAGAAACAGAGAGAGATAGATCCAATCTCGGAGGGGCTCTCGCCCCTCCCACGCCATGGAGGCCATGGACCAGAGGGGAAACCCTTCTCCCATCTAGGGAGGAGGTCAAGGAAGAATAAGAAGGAGGGGGGCTCTCTCCCCCTCGCTTCCGGTGGCACCGGAGTGCCACCGGGGGCCATCATCATCACCGCGATCTACACCAACACCTCCGCCATCTTCACCAACATCTCCATCACCTTCCCCCCTTTATCTAAAGAGGTCCACTCTCCCGCAACCCTCTGTACCCTCTACTTGAACATGGTGCTTTATGCTTCATATTATTATCCAATGATGTGTTGCCATCCTATGATGTCTGAGTAGATTTTCGCTGTCCTATAGGTGGTTGATGAATTGCTATGATTGATTTAATTTGCTTGTGGTTATGTTGCTGTCCTTTGGTGCCCATCATATGATTGCGCGCGTGGATCACACCATAGGGTTAGTTGTATGTTGATAGGACTATGTATTGGAGGGCAAGAGTGACAGAAGCTTCAACCTAGCATAGAAATTGATGCATACGGGATTGAAGGGGGACCAATATATCTTAATGCTATGGTTGGGTTTTACCTTAATGAACATTAGTAGTTACGGATGCTTGCTAATAGTTCCAATCATAAGTGCATAGAATTCCAAGTCAGGGATGACATGCTAGCAGTGGCCTCTCCCATATAATACTTGCTATCGGTCTAGTAAAGTAGTCAATTGCTTAGGGGCAATTTCACAACTCCTACCACCACTTTTCCACAATCGCTATATTTACTTTATTGTTTCTTTTATCTAAACAGCCCCTACTTTTCATTTACGTAATCTTTATTATCTTGCAAACCTATCCAACAACACCTACAAAGTACTTCTAGTTTCATACTTGTTCTAGGTAAAGCGAACGTCAAGCGTGCGTAGAGTTGTATCGGTGGTAGATAGAACTTGAGGGAATATTTGTTCTACCTTTAGCTCCTCGTTGGGTTCGACACTCTTACTTATCGAAAACTGTTGCGATCCCGTATACTTGTGGGTTATCAAGATACCACCAGATCAGTAACTTTTAGTATGGAATGTACTTGTAAGATACAACAGAGTGTGTACTCCAGATCATGTATGCAATCTAGTTGTCTGATGAGCGTTGTACGATAATGATCATCTCATAATTCACACAAGACATAATAACATAGCAGGTACAACCATATTAGAAGATCATCTCAACCATACATAGATAGTCTTACATAGTCTTGCAATTACTCAATATTACATAGTCTCACAATTACTGAATATTACATACCATGTTCACAAAATACACACTTAAAATAGATAGTGGTTCACAGACTACATTTGAGACATAGATAGTGGTTTAGACTCCTTTACACCTCAGAAATCAAAGATAGTGCCATCGATTTGGCCAAGCACAGTGCTGAATCGGTGCTTGCGAGTTAGGTCCTCCCCTTCGTTCGGTAGCCATGCATCCGGCAGGCCTTCGACGAGCAGCGGACCACGATCAGTCACCTCCTTCATGTGACAAATCACATGATACACCGGTGTTTTCTTCTTCCTCAGTGATGAAGGACCGTACGCCGATGCCATTTCACGCTCGACGAACTCTTCAAGCGACTGTGGAGGAGGATCTGTGCACAATGCCAGCTTAGGCTCGGGTATCTCCACGCCCACCACTTTGCCAACTTTAGACGGGTCACGAAGCCACGCCATTACCTCCAGCTCGCGTCGATTCTTCGGCGGTATGATCTCTATCAGCTCTCCGCCCAAGTCCTTCAGCAGGCCTTTCACTAACTACATCGACCACGCCTGATCGGGAAGGCCTTCGAAACTGAGCTTGCACTTGTACTCCAGAGCAACTAGAGTGTCACGAATCTCTCTTACCCAGCGCTCAAACTTGATCCACCGGTGACAACACCTCAACTTCATCGACGATTGGAGCACCACCGTGAACTTATCCTCCGTTGAGAACAACAACCACAGGTCATGAGGGGGGCAAGCAACCTCGATGCTCACGTCCGACGGCAGCACGTCAAAGTGCTCCTGGATGGTGGCCAGCAGAGCGGCCGGTGTCATAGCCTCCTCACCGGCTCCTACAGCAGTGGCCAATAGGACGAGCCCGCGGTAGCGAGCCTCAAATGCATTCATGGATGGAGTGCACGTTAGCATGACATGGCTCCTTTCCGGCCGAAGACACGGCTCGCCCCGACGCCAAACCTCCTGCGGATAAGCCAACACCAGCAAGCTGCGACTCGATCCATCTCCGGGGACGAGCGCCGCAGAGAAGGTGCCACCATCTTCGCTCTCTGAGATGGCGGACAGGGTGGTGGAGGTGACGCTCGCGCCGCCCATCGGCGGAGTTGGGTGATGAGAATCTAGGGATTGCGGGAGCGGAATTGGGGATTTTTTGCCCCAGGACGAAACAACTACATCGCCTTATCCACTCCCGTGTGGGGCTAGAGCTGACTGGTGGGTCCATCCTGACATACGGGGCCCAGGCTGACGTGGCATACAGCAGAGTACGCTGTACGTAGTGCACGTGTAGAGCCAGGACTGGCGTTTCAAGCTCAGGGACTGTATTGACAACGTATTTTCATGTACCGGGACCGTATCGGTGCAATACACAAGTTCCAGGACTAAACTAGACGTCGCCAGCGAGTACGAGGACTATAGATGCAATCATCTCCTCCTACCCACTCCACTGCGGCCCTGCCGAGCCCGACTGCCAGCATGCAACCTCCTCCAAGAAGTGCCTCAGCTTCCCGTGCCATTCTTCGGCACCAATAATCAATGGATCATCATCTCTTTAGAAAATACAGGTACTCTCGAGCTCAAGTGCTCTCTAATAAATAGTAAAATCAAAAAATAGTAAAAAGAATCCAAAAAGTCCGAATTTTTTGGTGCAAACTTTGACAAATGTTTTCCATACTTACACAAATTTATCATAAGATGGCATTTCTGGAAGTCGTGGTAAAAAATATCGATGCTCCCAAAATGCTATTTCTGAAAGCATTTTAGAGTGCTGATTTTTTTGCCAAGACTTCTATGAATATGGTTACGGGACAAAAATTTGCAAGCAGTGAGAACATTTGTCTAAGTTTGCATCAAAAGAAAAAAAATCTTTATTTTTATTTTTTGGGGAATCCACTGTTCATCCCGAGCTCAGATGAGCTCGGGAGTAGAAGGGGACTTTCGCACCTACGGGTGGTATTCTTCACCCTCTTAGGCTGCATTTGCAATGTTGGAATTTTGCTACCCATAGGCATTTCTAAACGAAGAACTAGAGCGAGAAGCAGCCTAGCAGCAAACCGATCTAGATCTAACCTAGACCGAGGAGAAAGGGGGCATCAATATGCAAGGGGGTGGGCCATAGGCTTGGGTATCCATTGGTGTGCCCATCCCCACCTAAATATGCAAGGAGGGAGGGGGTCGGCTGACCAGGAGATGGAGTCCTCCTAGGACCCCTCTTTGTTTATTTTAGGGAGCCCTCTCAGGTTGGTTTGCGCTCCAAGCTAGGGGACCGGTCGACTTGGGCCCCTTTGGGCTTCTTGCCCCCACACAATCTGAGGGTGCCCCAATGGGAACTCAAATACACTCCATAAGTTTCCGGAACCTTTCGTAAGCTCCCGATACATACGAGGACCTTCCGGAACCTCCGAAACACCTCTAGGATCATCTGAAACTCTTTCGGAACCCTTCTCATTCTCCATCATATCATAGTACTCCTACACGTTGCTAGTCGTTAAACATGTGATCCTATAGGTTCGGTAATATGTGGACATGTCCAGACCACCTTCTGGCCAATAATTATTAGCGGGTTTTGGACAATCATATATCAACGACGATCATTATTGAGCGAACCTTTTGTTACCACACACAACTCTCTTTGCTTCACGTTACACTACAAAACCAAATGTGAGACTTTTACGGTTTCACCGCAATCAACACCTTGATAACTATACATACTTATCCTCGTTACGGGTCTATACTCTTTTCTTGTTTTCATATTCCAATATCCCCATGACTAACAACTTAGTCACTATAACTGGCTAGGCAATGCTGGACATCGTAATATCGAGTGGGCCTGGAATGTATCTCTCCATCGCCGGATGGGAAAATCTCGATCTTAACATATCGAACACCACGCCATACTTTTCTGGTGTATCTGAAAGTTGCCTTTATTATTAGCCAGTTATGGAGTAAAGTTTGGCATCCCCAAAGTAACAATCCGGTATCCGACTCTGTGATATTCTCATGGTCTAAGTGAAGGAAATATGCCCTAGAGGCAATAATAAAGTTATCATTTATTTCCTTATTTCATGATAAATGTTTATTATTCATGCTAGAATTGTATTAACCGGAAACATAATACATGTGTGAATACATAGACAAACATAGTGTCACTAGTATGCCTCTACTTGACTAGCTCATTGATCAAAGATGGTTAAGTTTCCTAACCATAGACATGAGTTGTTATTTGATCAATGGGATCACATCATTAGGATAATGATGTGATTGACTTGACCCATTCCGTTAGCTTAGCACTTGATCGTTTGTTTACTGCTATTGCTTTCTTCATGACTTATACATGTTCTTATGACTATGAGATTATGCAAATCCCGAATACCGGAGGAACACATTGTGTGCTACCAAACGTCACAACGTAACTGGGTGATTATAAAGGTGCTCTACAGGTGTCTCCGATGGTACTTGTTGAGTTGGCATAGATCAAGATTAGGATTTGTCACTCCGATTCTCAGAGAGGTATCTCTGGGCCCTCTCGGTAATACACATCACTATAAGCCTTGCAAGCATGATAACTAATGAGTTAGTTACGAGGTGATGTATTACGAAACGAGTAAAGAGACTTGCCGGTAACGATATTGAACTAGGTATTGGATACCGACAATCGAATCTCGGGCAAGTAACATACCGATGACAAAGAGAACAACGTATAGTGTTGTGCGGTTTGACCGATAAAGATCTTCGTAGAATATGTAGGAAGCAATATGAGCATCCAAGTTCCGCTATTGGTTATTGACCGGAGACATGTCTCGGTCATGTCTACATAGTTCTCAAACCCGTAGGGTCCGCACGCTTAAAGTTCGATGACGGTTATATTATGAGTTTATGTGTTGTGATGTACCGAAGGAAGTTCGGACTCCCGGATGTGATCACGTACATGACGAGGAGTCTCGAAATGGTCGAGACATAAAGATTGATATATTGGAAGCCTATATTTGGATATCGGAAGTGTTCCGGGTGAAATCGGGATTTTACCGGAGTACCGGGGGTTACCGGAACCCCTCGGAGGTTTAATGGGCCAAGATGGGCCTTAGTGGAGAAGAGGAGGGGCGGCCAGGGTAGGCCGCTCCCCCTCTCCTGTAAGTGCATCTAGTGCCCCTTAGTGATTTTGGTGTATTGAAGACTTATAGGTTAAGGGACTACTGTGTTTCTGAGTGTACACAGGTCTATAAGTCTATGATGAGTTTGATATTTACAGAGAAAGTCGAACCCTAAAAATGAGGTTCCTCGACTGAAGACTTTGGATTTCTGAAGACTTTCTGAAGACTTTGAAAGTGAAGAAATTGGTGCAATCCTGAAGACTTGGTATTCATTCGAGGAACATGAAGCATGCAGACTTTTGTTTTTATAGTTTCATTTTCTCTTTCTTGAGTCATAGGAAACACCGTACTGTTAAAGGGGGTCGAGGAAATACTAAGGAAAAATTTCCATGTGATGCTCAACTCAAAATCCTACACCTACCAATCCCTTCGAGTGAAGCCATTAGAAATCTCATATAGTTCAGTCATATTCTTCAGTGACAAAGATGGAGTTCTTCTGGTCTCTGAGGAATTTGTTCTGACTGAGGAGTTAGGAATTCGCCAGTGCGGATTGCCTACATAGTGAGGAACATGATAGCCCTGAGGAATTTGATACTCAAATTTCCGACTGTTGCTGTGCTTTGTGCCAGCTGTCCCAAAATATCCACCCACCTAACGGTCATATCATTGAAGGGCATTTATGTCTTATCATGTCGGGCTGCGCCCTAGGCTATAAATAGCCGCCCCCTACAACCACTAGCTGGTTGGCTGCTCCGAGAGAAACTGACAATTGTCATTTGAGAGCATCCCATCCTCCGAGGACTTTGAGTGAAAATCATCAAGTGTGGAAAACCAAAATCCAAACCCAAACACCTACAAACCCCTAGTGATTGAGCATCACTGAAGAGATTGATCCTGCGTGGATCCGACGCTTGTTACCTTTGAAGATTGTGCTTCTTCCAGACGGTTAGGCGTCAAGGTCTAAAGCATCCAAGAGGAATTGTGGATCGCCGAGTGACCAAGTTTGTGAAGGTTCGGAAGTCACCTGAAGACTTACCACGAATGATTGGGAGAGGTCTATGTGACCTTATCTCAAGGAGAATACGGTGATGACTGTGTGTCCGGGACTGTGTGTCCTCAGGTTTAAATACCTAGCCGCTCCAACCAGACGTACAACTGAGACAACAGTTGGAACTGGTCTACCAAATCATTGTCTTCACCAAGCTCACTGGTTCTATTTCCTCAACTCTTTCATTTCCTCATAACTGTGTTGAGTGCTTGTTCATATCTGTGTTTGAAGACTTTGACTGAAGACTTTCTCAAATCCCTCAGTTCAATTTCTTCAGTCTGTTTGTCTTCATCCTGTGTTATCCTGTGTTTACGCTTTCTGTACTCTGTGCTTGTCTTCATTTCATCATGATGACTATGCTTGTGCTCTGATATGTTTACTTTTGAGTACTTATTCCGCTGCTAGTGGTTCTTCGCTAAGGAATTTCCTCACCTGCAAATTCCTCAGTGAAGAATTCATAAAAATCGCCTATTCACCCCCCTCTAGTCGATATAACGCACTTTCAATTGGTATCAAAGCAAGGTACTCCCTTGTTCTGTGTGATTTTGGTTTAACCGCCTGGAGTTTTAGTTATGTCGACCACGAGTATGATCAAGGTCTCTACTGGGTGTCCTACCTTCGATGGGACAGACTACCCCTACTGGAAGAATAAGATGCGAATGCATCTTGAGGCAATTGATAATGATCTCTGGTATGTTGTGGAAAATGGTGCTCCCTCAGTCACACCTTCTCTGAATGCTGCTGATGTGAAGAGATTCAAGCAACTCGACTCTCAAGCGAAGAATATCATATGTGGCCATCTGAGCAAAGGACAGTATGGAAGAGTGAGTGCTTTGGAAACTGCTAAGATTATGTGGGATAGGCTGTCCAAAGTCAATGAAGGAGTATCAACACAGCGTGACTCTCGAGTTGATGTTCTTCGCAATCTCTTCAATCGCTTCAAAAGACTCGGCAATGAAAATGTTCAACAAACATTTGATCGCCTCACTGACATCTCAAATGAGCTTCAAGCACTTGGTGCAACTGACATCACAGACCATGAGGTGGTGAAGAAAAAGAACTAATCTCTTCTGCAAGGTCAGGTCTCCGGACGTACGTAATCGTCTGAAGAATTTGCTGGAGACCTGAATGTGCCTGATAGGACGCAGGCTAACCATGAAGAAATGAACTTTCATTTCTCATGTCCTCATACTGCTTTATCTGTTCTATCGCTTGATGAAATTGATCTGATGATTTGATGTCATATTCTTCACTGATGAAGTATATGAGTTCGTAAGTTGCACTAATTCATCTGCAGGATGATTAACCCAAAGCCACTGAGTGGGTCCTCGATAGTGGATGTACAAATCACATGACTGGTGACAAGAATCTATTGATGGATGGTCCATTATCTCTGTCGCATCTGAAGCATATCATCTTCGCTGACAAAGGCAAAAGTCAGGTATTGGGTCTAGGTAAGGTTGCGATCTCAAAGGATCGACACATGGACAAAGTCATGCTTGTCGAGTCCTTAGGATACAACCTCATGTCTGTCTCAATGCTTTGCGATCTTGATATGGTAGTTGTCTTTGGCAAGTATCGTTGTGTTGTGATCATGGAAGCTGACAATTCCAAAGTCTTCGAAGGCTTTAGGAGAGGAGACTTGTATATTGTTGATTTCTCTACATGACCACAACCAGCCGTGTGCCTACTTGCAAAAGCTTTAGAAGGCTAGCTCTGGCATCGATGACTTGGTCATGCAGGCATGAGGAATTTGCACACGCTTGCGAAGAAGAAGCATGTCATTGGCATTGAGAATGTCAAATCCCTCAAGGATCACTTATGCGGAGCCTGTGGAGCTGGAAAGATGACCAAGGCCAAGCATCCAGCGAAGACAATCATGACTACCACTCGACCATTTGAATTGCTTCATATGGATCTTTTTGGCCCTAACCATTATTCTGCTGTTACAAATGATGCATCTCTATATGGCTTTGTTATTGTTGATGATTACTCTTGTTACACATGGGTACACATTGTCACTTACAGACATGAAGTGCAGGAAGTCTTCAAATGATTTTCCTCGAGGGCTTCAACCAACTTTGGTGTGAAGATCAAGAACATCAGAAGTGACAATGGAACTGAGTTTAAGAATTCTGGTCTTGATGACTATCTTGATGAACTTGGTATCACTCATGAGTTATCTTCTCCTTATACTCCTCAGCAGAATGGCATCATGGAGCGTAAGAACATAACTCTTGTTGAGATGGCTCGCACTATGCTTGATGAATACAAGACACCTCGTCGTTTCTGGATTCATGCAATTGATACTGCGTGCCACATCATCAACATAGTATATCTTCACAAATTCTTCAAAAAGACTGCCTATGAACTCCTCACTGACAGGAAACCCAATGTAAGTTATTTCAAAGTCTTCGGTGCTAAATGTTGGATTAGAGATCCTCATCACAACTCAAAATTTGCACCGAAAGCACATGAAGGTTTCATGCTTGGTTACGGAAAGGACTCGCACACCTACAGAGTCTTCAACAACGTTCTTCACAAGGTTGTTGAAACTGTAGATGTGCAGTTCGATGAAACTAATGGCTCACAAAGAGAGCACCTACCTTCTGTGATAGATGAACTAGCACCTGAGGAAACTATCAAGTTCAAGGCTACTGAGGATGTCATTCCTACTAAAGAATCTGTTGAAGAATTCATTCCAGAACATGAAGAACGTCGAGCTAATGCACCTGAAGAAAATACTGAAGAAAATGGTGCTGAAGAAAATGCTGGTCAAATTCCTCAACAACAACTAGCTCATCCTCGCATTGCAAAAGAAGTGCAAGTTGAAAAGGTCATCAATGACATCAAAGCACTAGGTCCTCTCACACGCTCAAAAGCTTCACATTTATCTAAATTTTGTGGGCACTATGCTTTTGTCTCTATCACAGAGCCCACTAAGGTAGATGAAGCATTTCTGGAGCCTGAGTAGATTTAGGCCATGCAAGAAGAATTACATCAGTTCGAGCTCAACAACGTCTGGGAACTGGTCAAACGTCCAGATCCTCGCAAGCACAATATCATTGGCACAAAATGGATCTATCGCAACAAGCAAGACGAAAATGGCCTCGTGGTAAGGAATGAGGCACGACTTGTAGCTCAAGGCTACACACAGGTTGAAGGAATTGATTTCGATGAAACTTTTGCACCTGTTGCTAGACTTGAGGCTATTCACATATTACTTGGTTATGCTAACCATCATGATATCACTCTATATCAAATGGATGTGAAACGTGCATTCCTCAATGGTAAGCTTGAGGAAGAAGTATATGTTGCTCAACCCCCAGGTCTTGAAGATCCAAAGCATCCCGACAAAGTCTTCAGACTCAATAAGGCCCTCTATGGCCTCAAGCAGGCCCCACAGGCGTGGTATGATACTTTGAAGGAATTCCTTATGAAGAAAGGCTTCAAACCCGGTTCACTCAACCCTACTATTTTCACTAAATCTTATGATCGTGAATTGTTTGTGCCAAATATATGTTGATGATATTATCTTTGGCTGTACTGACCAACGTTATAGTTATGAATTTGCCTATATGATGAGTGAAGAATATCAAATGTCTATGATGGGAGAATTGAAATTCTTCTTAGGTCTTCAAATTCGTCAACAAAGCAATGGCATATTCATATCTCAGGAGAAATACCTCAAGGATGTACTGAGGAAATTCGGCATGCAAGACTGCAAGGCGTCAAAATTCCTATGCCCACAAATGGCCATCTGTGCACTGATGAAAATGGTATCGATTTCGATCATAAGGTATACCGCTCCATGATTGGTTCTTTATTGTACTTATGTGCATCTAGGCTAGATATTATGCTTAGTGTTTGCATGTGTGCCTGATTTCAAGCTACACCGAAGGAATCACACCATAAGGCTGTGAAGCATATTCTTCGATATCTAGCTCACACACCAACACTTGGATTATGGTACCCCAAGGGCTCGGCTTTTGATCTCATCGGATATTCTGACTTTGACTATGTTGGTGATCGTGTGGACCGCAAGTCAACATCTGGTACATGTCATTTCCTCGGACGATCTTTGGTCTGTTGGTCCTCGAAGAAACAGAACTGCGTATCACTATCCACCGCTGAAGCTGAGTACATTGCCGCTGGTTCTTGCTGTGCTCAATTGCTATGGATGAAGCAAACTCTCTAGGACTACGGCGTAAACATGAAGAATGTGCCTCTCTTCTATGACAATGAGAGTGCCATCAAGATTGCTCACAACCCAGTTCAGCACTCGAAGACAAAGCACATTCAGATTCGTCATCATTTTCTTCATGATCCTGTGTTGAAGGGCGACGTTTCTATTGAACATGTGAAGACTGAAGAACAGCTAGCCGATATCTTCACAAAGCCCTTGGATGAGAAGAGATTTAGCAAGTTGTGGTGTGAGCTAAATATCCTAGAATCTTCGAATGTTCTCTGAAAAGGACACTCATCCTAACACTTATGCAAAATTGATGACTTAGATGTGCAACACATGAAGAAACGTTTTTCTTCAATCAATGAAGAATAACAGTCTAAGTGTGAAGAAATTAATGAAGAATTTGATTCTCAGAACCCTACGACAATTGTACGCGGTGTCTGAAATCATCAGTCTTATACGGTGGGTCACGCCACCACCAAAAGTTGAAATTCCTCAGTTGTTCAAATTCTTCAACTTTGCATTGTCTTCACTGTTTCCGTCGTTTTTCTTCATTGGCTATATATATATATGAGTTTATGTCCTCTACAACATTCAGTTATTGCTAATTCTTCAAGTTGGTTTTTCTGCTAAGTGAATGTGATCGGACCCTTCCCCCTCTTTGCTAAACTCAAGCCAATCTATTCACAAATTCTTCATGTGCATTCTATTTGAAACTCGTTCAAAATCTTCACTGTGTCCTTGTTAGCTGAAGAATTTGCGAACGAAACATTGAAACTTATCTTATCCAAATTTTCGGCTTTGCCGCTCAAACCGTTCCGCATCCCACAATATACTTATCTATTCACCCACGATCTAACACGATCTCCACTTCTCAGTACGTGGGTGACACATGTCATACGAATGAGAAGGGTCAGGGGCACGTTCGTCCAAATTCTTTGGGCGAACAATTTTTCACCGTGGTTATAAATACCCCCTCTTCCCTTCCTCACTTCCTTTACTTCGCTTGACCTCCGTCTCCAGCTCGAGCTTCTCAAACCCTAGCGCCGCCGCTACTTCATCGTCGCCGGTGAGGAACAGCTTCACTACCTCGACCTCGTCGCCGCCGTACTCGCGTCGGCCGCGGAAATCTTCACTCCGCCGTCGCCGTAGCCGTCTTCCTCCACCGAGTTAGGGCGTGGAAGATATGCACTGACGAACTTCACATCTCCACATTCCAGTTCGTCGTGTTCTTCATCCAGGGTAATTAAAAGTTACTTTTACTGCCCAAGTTGATTCAAATGATTTCTATAAAATCTTCAAAGGTGTTTTTCTTTATATCTTCACACACTAAAACACCTCACATGTCATCTGTTCTTGATTCATTTCTCTAAGCTGCAAATTTCTCTTCAAGATTCCTCAATTGTGCAGATTTCTGATCTGTACAACTCTGGAACCTAAGACTAAGAACGCTCAGTGAAATTCTTCAAGACTAGACTGGTCAAATTCCTCAAACTTGTTCTTTTTACAAAACCTTCTGAGAACGCATATGACCTCTCCAAATTCCTCGCAACTATACTCTATTCACAGGTACTCATGTCCGCTGCTGAATCACTATGTTCTCATCAACTTAACTCATTTATAGCGTTCCTCGAAGAAAAATTGCATACTTCTTCAGAGAATTCGATTGTTCGAATTCCTCAACTGAAGAAAATGGCTGATGGTAAGAAGCCACAGAAAGGAGGAAAGAAGCCAAAGGTCAACACAGCGTTTGAAATCCATGATGACATATACAAAGATTACCGCACTCCTGATGAGGCCAAGTTTGGAAAAGAGGACAAAAATCAACGCAAGGTGCACATACAGAGGATAGAGAGGAGATGGGCAAGAGAGTGGAGGGAATACAGATATGTTACTCCCAAATACATGAAGAAATTCGCACTCAATCCTCCATGCCCAAGACCTCCATTGCCACCTGGCCAAATAGCTGATCCCACCAGCCTCAAGCGTGGTGAGGATTATCCTGATGAATGGGCCAAGAGCCAGGACAAGTTGGCTAGACAAGCCAGAGAAGCTGTGAGGAAATTCAATGAAGACTCTGATGCTGCTACCGCTGAGGCCTCTGTCAAGCCTAAGAAGGCCATGTTAAATAAGCCTACACGCAAGCCAAGTGCTTCACCTTCAGTGCCCTCAAGGCCAAGTTCCTCAGCAATGCCCTCACGGCCAGAATCTTCAAAGCCCTCAAGGCCAATTCCTCATGCCGCTCCTGCTCCTCCAAAATCCTCAGCTCCTCCAAAGTCCTCAGCTGCTCCGACAAAGTCCTCTGCACCTGTGCATCTTGCCACGTGCCAAAGGACTACATGCATCTCTATTGCCTCAGGAGCTTCAGCTAGTTCCTCAGCTGCACCCAATTCTTCAACAGGACCCTCTCCGCTGAAGACAAAGGACACTGCTGGACGAGGTCCTCGCCCTAGTCCTCAAAAGAAGCAGGTCGCCTTCTAAGTGTCGTCTGAAGAAGACGAAGCTGATGATGAAGAACTTGCTGAGATCATCAGAGATAGGCAAGTCAGGGCCGCCAGCGCCAAAGGCACAAATGTGCCACTGCTTTTGGATCCAACGTTGATCCTCGACTATATTGATCTTTGGCACAAGGACCCAAACACTCCTATGCCTGATTTCAAGTTGACTCCTGGCCAAAGTCACATGCTGACCCATTTCATCCAAGAAGAAAAATGGAAGTTTGAGAAGGTCAGGCAAATCAAGAAAGCGCAGTACAAGAAGGAGCGCTATCTGAAGAAAAACGTTGTCTCTATGACAACTGAAGAACTTGTCACTATTCAAACTGAGATCAAGAAACTCAGTGATGAATTTGACGCATACCGCACTGATTGCCTTGGAGCCAAGGTTCGTTTTTTGAGACTTGCTGATAATTTCACCTCAAATGTTGCAGCCCCAATGCAACAGGAAATTCCTCAGGCTGAAGCATCTGCTCAGCCAACTAAAGAACATGCCAGCACCGCTGATGACTTTCAGGCTGCTGAAGAAAATGTGAGTTCCAGGGCCGATGACTGCATTCCAGCCGTTGAAGAAATTGCCAGGGCATCCACTAGTGGTGCGCCTGAAGAAAATGAAGAAGTCAGGGCAACTGCATCAGTTGTGCGTGAAGAAAATCAACCAGATTCCTCTGCTCCTCCTGCGCCTACACCAACTCCGATCCTTCCATCTGCATGAGATGTGAAGAAGACCAAGGCTGCAGAGCATGCAGCTATGAAGAAAAGGAAAGCATCAGCTACTTCAGATTCTTCAGCTCTGAAGAAAATGAAGTCTATGACAAGTTCGTTCGCAAATCCCATTGATGTTGTTCCGATCTCAACCATGCCATCAAAGGACCTTATTCCTTTTGATAAAGAATATGTGATCCCTAGCGGATCTGATGAAGAAAATCCTTCTGCTGCTTCGTCAGAGCAGATGGATGAAGAAATTGAAGCGAATCAAATCCCTTCAACACCAGTTGTTTCCTTGCCTATGCCTGAGTTCACAGCTGAAGAGGCTGGCGTTGAAGAAATGGAAGATGAAGATGTGGACATTGGCTGCACCACACCTGTGCTAAGTGATGAATTTTGGGAAAGTCAGCACCCAACTCTCCACTGTTCACACCTTTACAGCAAATACCTCAATCCCCTGCACAAACTGTTCAAATGGGCTCTAAAGAAACTCACCCCACTTTGTATGTCCGTGAAGAAATTCCAGCCACTAGTGCTGAAGAAACTACTGCTACTGAACATCTGAAGACGCAGACTGCCACTGAAGAGGAACCAGAAATTCCTCAGCCTGAAGAACCTGAGATTGTGATTCCTGAGGTTGTGATGCAACTCACTGACACTCCTCTACCCAAGCCAAAAGGATCCATTCTCCAGGAAGCAAAAATTCAAGGCTGATGATTTCTTTGGCGAGCACGTATTCTTCACAGGCTACAACCCCTATGACTCTGCTCGCATTAGGAAAAGGCGTTTCTGGACTGCTAGCCATGCTACTTTCTATTCCTCAATGCTGTTTAACAACGACAAAATCTTCTACCATGAGCACATTCCTCACGTGGATATGGAATCTCTGCCGTGCTTCGAGCCAGTCCTTAGTGTTCTTCACGACGCTGGACTGTTAAATTTCTGCACTGACATATGTGATTGGAATGAAGAACTCATTCTTCAATTTTATGCGACGCTACACACCACAGGAAATTCTGAAGATGTGAATTCATGGGTGCTGGACTGGATGCCTAAAAACACTCACTACACGGCACCAGCTACTGAATTGCTTTGTGCTTCACCACTCAGTCCTCCCCTTGAAGCTGCTTGTTCCATCTACAGTGAACCTGAGCTTACAAATCACTACATGCAAGTTCTGATGAAGCCTTTGAAGCCAGGTTAGGCCCCACGAACCAAATTCCTCGTGAAGGAATTACTATATGTGCCTCGGACTGTCTATCGCATTCTGACGAGGACAATGAGTCCCATCAAAGGCCACGACTCATCTGATGAGGAAATAGTTGGCATCATGAAGAATCTGCTATTCAACATCATAATAGCATTCCTATCAACTATCACGATTTCTTTATGAGGACTCTGGAAAATGCTGCACTTTCTCCGTTTGATCTGAAGCCTTATGCACCTTGGATTATGAGATTCCTCAGGACAAGGTCTTCACTCAACTACAAGGCTGATTTTCAGAATCACCTCAGCTACTTGCCCCCGATTGAAGTCCTCAAGCAGACTTTTACTTCAACTGATGAAAAGGGCAAGGCTCCTGCTGTCATTGATGAAGGCATTCATCCATTGGATGGTCAGTTTCACAAAGCCGCATCTTATTCCACCAATGATGACTCTGCCACACATGACTCTGCTGCCAATGCACCCAAGTCTACTCCTCAAGCGACTGCTACTTGTGTGATGACTAACCGTGAGCTTTTGCTTAGTCTTCACCAGAAGGTGGATCGAAACCATAAATGGGTTAAGCGTCAGTTTGGTTCATTTCTTCACAACATGACTGCCACACACAATGCAGTGAAGAAAAACCATTACTACCTCCATGAAGTTTTTGGTCGCACCTGGGCCATTCTGTCACATCTGTATGGTGATGAAGATCTTAAGGCAATGGGTCTCAAGGAAGATTTTGACTGGTCTGCACCTCCACCGAAGAAATACAAGAAGGTCAAGGTTCCTCCTTTGGTGTCCAACTCCTATTCTTCATCGCGCGACACCGACGAGCATGAAGACCTGGATGACACTGCCGCAGGCCCTTCCATGACAAACGACCCCAACAACGCTGGTGCTCCTTCATCAACTTGATATTCTTCAGGGGCGTTAGTCCTCATTTTCGATCCTTTTGGTCATTCGATGACAAAGGGGGAGAAATTTGAGTTAGTCTTCAAGCGGGTCTGTCTATATGGGCATTTTTTTGCTAAGTTACAACTCTCGTTCTTCTAAAACCTTATTGGATCGAGTTGTAAACTTAAACCCGATGGTGCTCTAATATTTTTGATGTGTTTTTCTGCATGCTTATTCCTCATATATGTTAATGCACGCATGCTGAATTACATCAGTCACCATATTTCATCATGCATTCCAAATTCTTCATTTGATATGTCGAATGCGTGTATGAATTACAAGATATAGGGGGAGATCTCCATGATTCTACTCTTCAAGTGTGCAATGCTTCAAAAGCAAATTCCTCATCATGCACATCTTCAGGGGGAGTTCTTCTATATCTTGCAATCAAATTCCTCAATATCAGTATTTACACTTCATATGTTTATCCCCGTTGAAAACTTAACCTATATTGTCATCAATCACCAAAAAAGGGGAGATTGTAAGTGCATCTAGTGCCCCTTAGTGATTTTGGTGTATTGAAGACTTATAGGTTAAGGGACTAATGTGTTTCTGAGTGTACACAGGTCTATAAGTCTATGAGGAGTTTGATATTTACAGAGAAAGTCGACCCCTAAAAATGAGGTTCCTCGACTGAAGACTTTGGATTTCTGAAGACTTTCTAAAGACTTTGAAAGTGAAGAAATTGGTGCAATCCTGAAGACTTGGTATTCATTCGAGGAACATGAAGCATGAAGACTTTTGTTTTTATAGTCTCATTTTCTCTTTCTTCAGTCATAGGAAACACCGTACTGTTAAAGGGGGTCGAGGAAATACTAAGGAAAAATTTCCATGTGATGCTCAACTCAAAATCCTATACCTACCAATCCCTTCGAGTGAAGCCATTGGAAATCTCATACAGTTCAGTCATATTCTTCAGTGACAGAGACGAAGTTCTTCTGGTCTCTGAGGAATTTGTTCTGACTGAGGAGTTAGGAATTCACCAGTGCGGATTGCCTACATAGTGAGGAACATGATAGTCCTGAGGAATTTGATACTCAAATTTCTGACCATTGTTGTGCTTTGTGCCAGCTGTCCCAAAATATCTACCCACCTAACGGTCATATCATTGAAGGGCATTTATGTTTTATCATGTCGGGCTGCTCCCTAGGTTATAAATAGCCGCCCCCTACAACCACTAGCTGGTTGGCTGCTCCGAGAGGAACTGACACTTGTCATTTGAGAGCATCCCATCCTCCGAGGACTTTGAGTGAAAATCATCAAGTGTGGAAAACCAAAACCCAAACACCTACAAACCCCTAGTGATTGAGCATCACTGAAGAGATTGATCCTGCGTGGATCCGACGCTTGTTACCTTTGAAGACTGTGCTTCTTCCAGACGGTTAGGCGTCAAGGTCTAGAGCATCCAACAGGAATTATGGATCGCCGAGTGACCAAGTTTGTGAAGGTTCGGAAGTCACCTGAAGACTTACCACGAGTGATTGGGCGAGGTCTATGTGACCTTAGCTCAAGGAGAATACAGTGAGGATTGTGTGTCCAGGACTGTGTCTCCTCAAGTTTAAATACCTAGCCGCTCCAACCAGACGTACAACTGAGACAGCAGTTGGAACTGGTCTACCAAATCATTGTCTTCACCAAGCTCACTGGTTCTATTTCCTCAACTCTTTCATTTCCTCATAACTGTGTTGAGTGCTTGTTCATATTTGTGTTTGAAGACTTTGACTGAAGACTTTCTCAAATCCCTCAGTTCAATTTCTTCAGTCTGTTTGTCTTCATCCTGTGTTATCCTGTGTTTACGCTTTCTGTACTCTGTGCTTGTCTTCATTTCATCATGATGACTATGCTTGTGCTCTGATATGTTTACTTTTGAGTACTTATTCCGCTGCTAGTGGTTCTTCGCTAAGGAATTTCCTCACCTGCAAATTCCTTAGTGAAGAATTCATAAAAATCACCTATTCACCCCCTCTAGTCGATATAACGCACTTTCATCTCCCTCTAGTCCGAATTGGACAAGGAGGGGGGGGGTGGCGCCCCCTTTCCTTCTTCTCTCCCTCCTCCTCCCCCTTCTCCTATTCCAACTAGGAAATGAGGGAGTCCTACTCCCGGTGGGAGTAGGACTCCTCCCTAGCGCGCCTCCTCCTGGACGGCCGCCTCTTCCCCCTTGCTCCTTTATATACGGGGGCAGGGGGCACCTCTAGACACACAAGTTGATCGCAAAGATCTCTCCCAGCCGTGTGCGGTGCCCCCCTCCACCATAATCCACCTCGGTAATACTATAGCGGTGTTTAGGCGAAGCCCTGCTGCGGTAGGTTCATCAACATCGTCACCACGCCATCGTGCTGACGAAACTCTTCCCCGAGCTCTACTGGATCGTGAGTTCGCGGGACGTCACTGAGCTGAACGTGTGCTGAACACGGAGGTGCCATACGTTCGGTACTAAGGATCGGCCGATCGTGAAGACGTACGACTACATCAACCGCGTTGTCATAACGCTTCCGCTTAATGGTCTATGAGGGTACGTGGACAACACTCTCCCCTCTCGTTTCTATGCATCACCATGATCCTGCGTGTGCGTAGGATTTTCTTTGAAATTACTACGTTCCCCAACAGTGGCATCCGAGCCAGGTTTTATGCGTTGATGTTATATGCATGAGTAGAACATAAGTGAGTTGTGGGCGATACAAGTCATACTACTTATCAGCATGTCATACTTTGGTTCGGCGGTATTGTTGGATGAAGCGGCCCAGACCGACATTACGCGTACGCTTACGCGAGACTGGTTCTACCGACGTGCTTTGCACACAGGTGGCTGGCGGGTGTCAGTTTCTCTATATTTTTTGTATGAGATGATCATGTTTTGTAACAGAGTTATCGGCAACTGGCAGGAGCCATATGGTTGTTGCTTTATTGTATGCAATGCAATCACCCTGTAATTGCTTTACTTTATCACTAAGTGGTAGTGATAGTCATAGAAGCAATAGTTGGTGAGACGACAACGATTCTACAATGGAGATCAAGGTGTCGCGCCGGTGACGATGGTGATCATGACGGTGCTTCGGAGATGGAGATCATAAGCACAAGATGATGATGGCCATATCAAAATCACTTATATTGATTGCATGTGATGTTTATCCTTTATGCATCTTATTCTGCTTTGTTTGACGGTAGCATTATAAGATGATCTCTCACTAAATGTCAAGATAAAAGTGTTCTCCCTGAGTATGCACCATTGCCAAAGTTCGTCGTGCCGAGATACCACATGATGATCGGGTGTGATAAGCTCTACGTCCATCTACAACGGGTGCAAGACAGTTTTGCACACACAGAATACTCGGGTTAAACTTGACGAGCCTAGCATATGAAGATATGGCCTCGGAACACTGAGACCGAAAGGTCGAGCGTGAATCATATAGTAGATATGATCTACATAGTGATGTTCACCATTGAAAACTACTCTACTCCATTTCACGTGATGATCGATTATGGTTTAGTTGATATGGATCACGTGATCACTTAGATGATTAGAGGGATGTCTATCTAAGTGGGAGTTCTTAAGAAATATGATTAGTTGAACTTGAATTTATCATGAACTTAGTACCTAATAGTATTTTGCTTATCTATGTTGTTGTAGATAGATGGCCCGTGTTGTTGTTCCGGTTAATTTTAATGCGTTCCTTGAGAAAGCAAAGTTGAAAGATGATGGTAGCAATTACACGGACTGGGTCCATAACTTTAGGGTTATCCTCATTGCTGCACAGAAGAATTACATCCTGGAAGCACCGCTGGGTGCTAGGCCTGCTGCAGATGCTGCTGACAACGTTAAGAACGTTTGGCAGAGTAAAGCTGATGACTACTCGATAGTTCAGTGTGCCATGCTTTACGGCTTAGAACCGGGACGTCAATGACGTTTTGAACGTCATGGAGCATATGAGATGTTCCAGGAGTTGAGGTTAACATTTCAAGAAAATGCCCAGATTGAGAGATATGAAGTCTCCAATAAGTTCTATAGCTGCAAGATGGAGGAGAATAGTTCTGTCAGTGAGCATATACTCAAAATGTCTGGGTATCATAATCACTTGACTCAACTGGGAGTTAATCTTCCTGTTGATAGTGTCATCGACAGAGTTATTCAATCACTGCCACCAAGCTACAAAAGCTTCGTGATGAACTATGATATGCAAGGGATGAATAAGACTATTCCCAAGCTCTTCGCGATGCTAAAGGCTGCGGAGGTAGAAATCAAGAAGGATCATCAAGTGTTGATGGTCAATAAGATCACCAGTTTCAAGAAAAAGGGCAAAGGGAAGAAGAAGGGGAACTTCAAGAAGAACGGCAAACAAGTTGCTGCTCAGGAGAAGAAACCCAAGTCTGGACCTAAGCCCGAGACTGAGTGCTTCTACTGCAAACAGACTGGTCACTGGAAGCGGAACTACCCCAAGTATTTGGCGGATAAGAAGGATGGCAAAGTGAACAAAGGTATATGTGATGTACATGTTATTGATGTGTACCTTACCAGAGCTCGCAGTAGCACCTGGGTATTTGATACTGGTTCTGTTGCTAATATTTGCAACTTGAACGGGGACTAGGATTAAGCAAAGACTAGCTAAGGACAAGGTGACGATGCGCATGGGAAATGGTTCCAAAGTCGATGTGATCGCCATCGGCATGCTACCTCTACATCTACCTTCGGGATTAGTTTTAGACCTAAATAATTGTTATTTGGTGCCAGTGTTAAACATGAACATTATATCTAGATCTTGTTTGATGCGACACGGTTATTCATTTAAATCTGAGAATAATGGCTGTTCTATTTATATGAGTAATATCTTTTATGGTCATGCACCCTTAAAGAGTGGTCTATTCATGTTGAATCTCGATAGTAGTGATACACATATTCATAATGTTGAAGCCAAAAGATGCAGAGTTGATAATGATAGTGCAACTTATTTGTGGCACTGCCGTTTGGGTCATATTGGTATAAAGCGCATGAAGAAACTCCATACTGATGGATTTTTGGAATCACTTGATTATGGGCAAGATGACTAAAACACCATTCTCCGGAACTATGGAGCGAGCAACAGAATTGTTGGAAATCATACATACTGATGTATGTGGTCCGATGAATATTGAGGCTCGCAGCGGGTATCGTTATTTTCTCACCTTCACAGATGATTTGAGCAGATATGGGTATATCTATTTAATGAAACATAAGTCTAAAACATTTGAAAAGTTCAAAGAATTTCAGAGTGAAGTGGAAAATCATCGTAACAAGAAAATAAAGTTTCTCCGATCTGATCGTGGAGGAGAATATTTGAGTTACGAGTTTGGCCTACATTTGAAACAATGCGGAATAGTTTCGCAACTCACGTCACCCGGAACACCACATCGTAATGGTGTGTCCGAACATCGTAATCGTACTTTACTAGATATGGTGCGATCTATGATGTCTCTTTCTGATTTACCGCTATCATTTTGGGGTTATGCTTTAGAGATGGCTGCATTCACATTAAATAGGGCACCATCAAAATCCGTTGAGACGACACCTTATGAACTATGGTTTGGCAAGAAGCCAAAGTTGTCGTTTCTTAAAGTTTGAGGCTGCGATGCTTATGTGAAAAAGCTTCAACCTGATAAGCTCGAACCCAATTCGGAGAAATGTGTCTTCATAGGATATCCAAAGGAAACTATTGGGTACACCTTCTATCACAGATCCGAAGGCAAGATATTCGTTGCTAAGAATGGATCCTTTCTAGAGAAGGAGTTTCTCTGAAAGAAGTGAGTGGGAGGAAAGTAGAACTTGATGAGGTAACTGTACCTACTCCCTTATTGGAAAGTAGTTCATCACAGAAACCGGTTCCTATGACATCTACACGAATTAGTGAGGAAGCTAATGATGATGATCATGAAACTTCAGATCAAGTTACCACCGAACCTCGTAGGTCAACCAGAGCAAGATCCGCGCCAGAGTGGTACGGTAATCCAGTTCTGGAGGTCATGTTACTTGACCATGACAGACCTACAAACTATGAAGAAGCGATGATGAGCCCAGATTCCGTAAAATGGCTTGAGGCCATGAAGTCTGAGATGGGATCCATGTATGAGAACAAAGTGTGGACTTTGGTTGACTTGCCCGATGATCGACAACCCATCAAGAACAAATGGATCTTCAAGAAGAAGACATATGCCGACGGTAATGTTACTGTCTACGAAGCTAAACTTGTTGCAAAAGGTTTTTGACAAGTTCAAGGAGTTGACTACGATGAGACCTTGTCACCCGTAGCGATGCTTAAGTTCGTCTGAATCATGTTAGCAATTGCCGCATTTTATGATTATGAAATTTGGTAAATGGATGTAAAGACTACATTCCTGAATGGATTTCTGGAAGAAGAGTTGTATTTGATGCAACCTGAAGGTTTTATCAATCCAAAGGGAGCTAACAAAGTGTGCAAGCTCCAGCGATCCATTTATGGACTGGTGCAAGCATCTCAAAGTTGGAATAAACGTTTTGATAGTGTGATCAAAGCATATGGTTTTATACATACTTTTGGAGAAGCCTGTATTTACAAGAAAGTGAGTGGGAGCTCTGTAGCATTTCTAATATTATATGTGGATGACATATTGTTGATTGGAAATGATATAGAATTTCTGGACAACATAAAAGGATACTTGAATAAAAGTTTTTCAATGAAAGACCTCGGTGAAGCTGCTTATATATTGGGCATCAAGATCTATAGAGATAGATCAAGACGCTTAATTGGACTTTAACAAAGCACATACCTTGATAAAGTTTTGAAGAAGTTCAAAATGGATCAAGCTAAGAAAGGGTTCTTGCCTGTGTTACAAGGTGTGAAGTTGAGTAAGACTCAATGCCCGACCACTGCAGAAGATAGAGAGAAAATGAAAAGTGTTCCCTATGCTTCAACCATAGGCTCTATCATGTATGCAATGCTGTGTACCAGACCTGATGTGTGCCTTGCTATTAGCCTAGCAGGGAGGTACCAAAGTAATCCAGGAGTGGATCACTGGACAGCGGTCAAGAACATCCTAAAGTACCTGAAAAGGACCAAGGATATGTTTCTCGTTTATGGAGGTGCACTACAAAAAAAAAGACACATCCGTGACATTTTTGGCCGAATGAATTTTTTTTTCTGTCATACATATGACACTTCTATGACGATAATTGTGACAAAACCCGGTATCATCATAGATGTGGTGGGATCCTACTTCTATGACAAAAAAATCATGACATAAATGGGCTTTTCGTCCTGGGTGGGCCGGAGACGCAACTACATGACATTCTTTGGGCCGTCCATGATAGAAAAAACTGTGGTAGAAGCGAGGGGGAGGAAAATTTCGGGGAGTTCCTAGTTACGGTGGGAGGTCGAGGGCCGAGCGATGTGCGTTTCTCTCGTACACGTACGCGCGTGTGTGCAAGGCGTTGGCTCTAACTGAACCCGAGCGAGGCATTGGGCTCTAACTGAACTCAAGCGATCGCAATGCAGGCTACGCGTTACTGAACCCGAGCGATCGATTGATGGCTATTAACTGAACCCGATCGAGCTATTCCTTCGCTACTGCTTCTAACTGAAGCCGATCGATGCTGCCTCTGGGATGAACAGTGAGCGTTGTAGGGGGTGGGGGGTTGGATGAACAATGAGCAATGGTGTTGCCTTTGGATGAACAGGAACCCGTGGTATGGTGGAGGGCTGGATGAACAGTAGACGGTGGATGGGTGCCCATGGAGGGGTGGTTGAACAGGACCCCGTGGTGTGGAGGGCTAGATGAACAATAGACGGTGGAGGGGTGGTTGAACAGTAGCCGGTAGAGTAGCGTGCGGTGGAGGCTGGATGAACAGGAGCCCATGGAGGCTGGAGGAGGTCGACGGTGGAGATGAACAGTATCCCGTGGAGTCCCGTTTTGCGGTACTCCACACCTCTCCCAATGAACAGGACCACCATTTTGTTGGGGAACATAGTAATTTTAAAAAATTTCCTACGCACACACAAGATCATGGTGATGCATAGCAATGAGAGGGGAGAGTGCTGTCCACGTACCCTCATAGACCAAAAGCGGAAGCGTTAGCACAATGCGGTTGATGTAGTCGTACGTCTTCACGATCCGACCGATCAAGTACCGAACGTACGGCACCTCCGAGTTCAGCACACGTTTAGCCCGATGACGTCCCTCGAACTCCTATCTAGCCGAGTGTTGAGGGAGAGTTTCGTCAGCACGACGGCGTGGTGACGATGTTGATGTTCTACCGACGCAGGGCTTCGCCTAAGCACCGCTATAGTATTATCGAGGTGGACTATGGTGGAGGGGGGCACCGCACACGGCTAAGAGATCAATGATCAATTGTTGTGTCTCTAGGGTGCCCCCTGCCCCTGTATATAAAGGAGCAAGGGGGGTGTGGCCGGCCAAGGGAGAGGGCGCGCCAGGAGGAGTCCTACTCCCATTGGGAGTAGGACTCCCCCCTTTCCTAGTTGGATTAGGACTTGAGGGGGAAGGAGTGGAGGAGACGGAAGGAAGGGGGGCGCCACCCCCCTCTCCTTGTCCAATTCGGACTAGGGGGAGGGGCGCGCGGCCAGCCCTTGCCTCCTCTCCTCTCTTCCACCTAGGCCCACTAAGGCCCATTTGATTCCTGGGGGGTTCCGGTAACCTCCCGGTACTCCGGTAAAATCCCGATTTTACCCGGAACACTTCCGATATCCAAACATAGGCTTCCAATATATCAATCTTCATGTCTCGACCATTTCGAGACTCCTCATCATGTCCGTGATCACATCCGGGACTCCGAACAACCTTCGGTACGTCAAAACATATAAACTCATAATATAACTGTCATCGTAACGTTAAGCGTGCGGACCCTACAGGTTCGAGAACTATGTAGACATGACCGAGACACATCTCTGGTCAATAACCAATAGCGGAACCTGGATGCTCATATTGGCTCCTACATATTCTACGAAGATCTTTATCAGTCAGACCGCATAACAACATACATTGTTCCCTTTGTCATCGGTATGTTACTTGCCCGAGATTCGATCGTCGGTATCTCAATACCTAGTTCAATATCGTTACCGGCAAGTCTCTTTACTCGTTCCGTAATACATCATCCCGCAACTAACTCATTAGTTGCAATGCTTGCAAGGCTTAAGTGATGTGCATTACCGAGAGGGCCCAGCGATACCTCTCCGACAATCGGAGTGACAAATCCTAATATGGAAATACGCCAACCCAACAAGTACCTTCGGAGACACCTGTAGAGCACCTTTATAATCACCCAGTTACGTTGTGACGTTTGGTAGAACACAAAGTGTTCCTCCGGTAAACGGGAGTTGCATAATCTCATAGTCATAGGAACATGTATAAGTCATGAAGAAAGCAATAGCAACATACTAAACGATTGTGTGCTAAGATAATGGAATGGGTCATGTCAATCACATCATTCTCCTAATGATGTGATACCGTTAATCAAATTACAACCCATGTCAATGGCTAGGAAACTTAACCATCTTTGATCAACGAGCTAGTCAAGTAGAGGCATACTAGTGACACTCTGTTTGTTTATGTATTCACACATGTATTATGTTTCCGGTTAATACAATTCTAGCATGAATAATAAACATTTATCATGATATAAGGAAATAAATAATAACTTTATTATTGCCTCTAGGGCATATTTCCTTCAGTCTCCCACTTGCACTAGAGTCAATAATCTAGATTACACAGTAATGGTTCTAACACCCATGGAGCCTTGGTGCTGATCATGTTTTTCTCGTGCAAGAGGCTTAGTCAACGGGTCTGCAACATTCATATCCATATGTATCTTGCAAATTTCTATGTCTCCCACCTGGACTAGATCTCGGATGGAATTGAAGCGTCTCTTGATGTGCTTGGTTCTCTTGTGAAATCTGGATTCCTTTGCTAAGGCAATTGCTCCAGTATTGTCACAAAAGATTTTCATTGGACCCGATGCACTAGGTATGACACCTAGATCGGATATGAACTCCTTCATCCAGACTCCTTCATTTGCTGCTTCCGAAGCAGCTATGTACTCCGCTTCACATGTAGATCCGTCCATGACACTTTGTTTAGAACTGCACCAACTGACAGCTCCATCGTTCAATGTAAACACGTATCCGGATTGCGATTTGGAATCGTCCGGATCAG
Organism: Triticum aestivum; assembly: GCF_018294505.1. Classification (NCBI taxonomy): domain Eukaryota; kingdom Viridiplantae; phylum Streptophyta; class Magnoliopsida; order Poales; family Poaceae; genus Triticum; species Triticum aestivum. The sequence goes on along the minus strand of NC_057800.1, from coordinate 221,863,496 downwards.
TGTCAAAGCTTGCATCAACGTAACCATTTACGATGAGTTCTTTGTCACCTCCATAAATGAGAAACATATCCTTAGTCCTTTTCAGGTACTTTAGGATGTTCTTGACCGCTGTCCAGTGATCCACTCCTGGATTACTTTGGTACCTCCCTGCTAGACTTATAGCAAGGCACACATCAGGTCTGGTACACAGCATTGCATACATGCTAGAGCCTATGGCTGAAGCATAGGGATTCATTTTCTCTCTATCTTCTGCACTGGTCGGGCATTGAGTCTTACTGAACTTCACACCTTGTAACATAGGCAATAACCCTTTCTTTGCTTGATCCATTTTGAACTTCTTCAAAACATTGTCAAGGTATGTGCTTTGTGAAAGTCCAATTAAGCATCTTGATCTATCTCTATAGATCTTAATGCCCAATATATAAGCAGCTTCACCGAGGTCTTTCATTGAAAAACTCTTATTCAAGTATCCCTTTATGCTATCCAGAAATTCTATATCATTTCCTATCAGCAATATGTCATCCACATATAATATCAGAAATGCTACAGAGCTCCCACTCACTTTCTTGTAAATACAAGCTTCTCCAAAAGTCTGTATAAAACGAAATGCTTTGATCACACTATCAAAGCGTTTATTCCAACTCCGAGAGGCTTGCACTAGTCCATAAATGGATCGCTGGAGCTTGCACACTTTGTTAGCTCCCTTTGGATTGACAAAACCTTCCGGTTGCGTCATATACAACTCTTCTTCCAGAAATCCATTCAAGAATGCAGTTTTGACATCCATCTGCCATATTTCATAATCATAAAACGCGACAATTGCTAACATGATTCGGATAGACTTAAGCATCGCTACGGGTGAGAAGGTCTCATCGTAGTCAATCCCTTGAACTTGTCGAAAACCTATCGCAACAAGTCGAGCTTTGTAGACAGTAACATTACCGTCAGCGTCAGTCTTGTTCTTGAAGATCCATTTATTCTCAATTGCTTGCCGATCAACGGGCAAGTCAACCAAAGTCCACACTTTGTTCTCATACATGGATCCCATCTCAGATTTCATGGCTTCAAGCCATTTTGCGGAATCTGGGCTCACCATCGCTTCTTCATAGTTCGTAGGTTCATCATGATCTAGTAGCATGACTTCCAGAACAGGATTACCGTACCACTCTGGTGCGGATCTTACTCTAGTTGATCTACGAAGATTAGTAGCAACTTGATCTGACGTTTCATGATCATCATCTTTTACTTCCTCACTAGTTGGTGTAGGTGTCACAGAAACCGATTTCTGTGATGTACTACTTTCCAATAAGGGAGCAGGTATAGTTACCTCATCAAGTTCTACTTTCCTCCCACTCACTTCTTTCGAGAGAAACTCCTTCTCTAGAAAGGATCCATTCTTGGCAACGAAAGTCTTGCCTTCGGATCTATGATAGAAGGTGTACCCAATAGTCTCCTTTGGGTATCCTATGAAGAGACATTTCTCCGATTTGGATTCGATCTTATCAGGTTGAAGCTTTTTCACATAAGCATCACAGGCCCAAACTTTAAGAAATGACAACTTTGGTTTCTTGCCAAACCACGGTTCATAAGGCGTCGTCTCAACGGATTTTGATGGTGCCCTATTTAACGTGAATGCGGCCATCTCTAAAGCATAACCCCAAAACAATAGCGGTAAATCTGTAAGAGACATCATAGATCGCACCATATCAAGTAAAGTGCGATTACGACGTTCAGACACACCATTACGCTGTGGTGTTCCGGGTGGTGTGAGTTGCGAAACTATTCCGCATTGTTTCAAATGTAGACCAAACTCGTAACTCAAATATTCTCCTCCACGATCAGATCGTAGAAACTTTAATTTCTTCTTACGATGATTTTCAACTTCACTCTGAAATTCTTTGAACTTTTCAAATGTTTCAGACTTATGCTTCATTAAGTAGATACACCCATATCTGCTTAAATCATCTGTGAAGGTGAGAAAATAATGATATCCGCCATGAGCCTCAACATTCATCGGACCACATGCATCTGTATGTATGATTTCCAACAAATCTGTTGCTCTCTCCATAGTACCGGAGAACAGCGTTTTAGTCATCTTGCCCATGAGGCACGGTTAGCAAGTACCGAGTGATTAAAATCAAGTGGTTCCAAAAGTCCATCAGTATGGAGTTTCTTCATGTGCTTTATACCGATATGACCTAAACGGCAGTGCCACAAATAAGTTGCACTATCATTATCAACTCTGCATCTTTTGGCTTCAACATTATGAATATGTGTATCACTACTATCGAGATTCATAAAAAATAGACCACTCTTCAAGGGTGCATGACCATAAAAGATATTACTCATATAAATAGAACAACCATTATTCTCTGATTTAAATGAATAACCGTCTCGCATCAAACAAGATCCAGATATAATGTTCATGCTCAACGCTGGCACCAAATAACAATTATTTAGGCCTAATACTAATCCCGAAGGTAGATGTAGAGGTAGCGTGCCGACCGCGATCACATTGACTTTGGAACCGTTTCACACGCGCATCGTCACGTCGTCCTTTGCCAGTGTTCGCTTAATCCGTAGTCCATGTTTTGAGTTGCAAATATTAGCAACAGAACCAGTATCAAATACCCAGGTACTACTGCGAGCTCTAGTAAGGTACACATCAATAACATGTATATCACATATACCTTTGTTCACCTTGCCATCCTTCTTATCCGCCAAATACTTGGGGCAATTCCGCTTCCAGTGACCAGTCTGCTTGCAGTAGAAGCACTCAGTTTCAGGCTTAGGTCCAGACTTGGGTTTCTTATCCTGAGCAGCAACTTGCTTTCTGTTCTTCTTGAAGTTCCCCTTCTTCTTCCCTTTGCCCTTTTTCTTGAAACTAGTGGTCTTGTTGACCATCAACACTTGATGCTCCTTCTTGATTTCTACCTCCGCAACTTTTAGCATTGCGAAGAGCTCGGGAATTGTCTTATTCATCCCTTGCATATTATAGTTCATCACGAAGCTCTTGTAGCTTGGTGGCAGTGATTGAAGAACTCTGTCAATGACACTATCAACGGGAAGATTAACTCCTAGCTGAGTCAAGTGATTATGGTACCTAGACATTCTGAGTATATGTTCACTGACATAACTATTCTCCTCCATCTTGCAACTGTAGAACTTATTGGAGACTTCATATCTCTCAATCCAGGAATTTGCTTGAAGTATTAATTTCAGCTCCTGGAACATCTCATATGCTCCATGACGTTCAAAACATCGTTGAAGTCCCGGTTCTAAGCCGTAAAGCATGGCACACTGAACTATCGAGTAGTCATCAACACGCAACTGCCAGGCATTCACAATGTCTGCAGTTGCTGGCGCAGGAGGTACACCTAGCGGTGCTTCCAGGACGTAACTCTTCTGTGCAGCAATGAGGATAATCCTCAAGTTACGGACCCAGTCCGTGTAATTGCTACCATCATCTTTCAACTTTGCTTTCTCAAGGAACGCATTAAAATTCAACGGAACAACAACCCGGGCCATCTATCTACAATCAAACATAGACAAGCAAGATACTATCAGGTACTAAGTTCATGATAAATTTAAGTTCAATTAATCATATTACTTAGGAACTCCCACTTAGAAAAACATCCCTCTAATCCTCTAAGTGATCACGTGATCCAAATCAACTAAACCATAACCGATCATCACGTGAAATGGAGTAGCTTTCAATGGTGAACATCACTATGTTGATCATATCTACTATATGATTCACGCTCGACCTTTCAGTCTCAGTGTTCCGAGGCCATATCTGCATATGCTAGGCTCGTCAAGTTTAACCTGAGTATTCTGCGGAACCCTTTGTAGATGGACGTAGAGCTTATCACACCCGATCATCACGTGGTGTCTGGGCACGACGAACTTTGGCAACGGTGCATACTCAGGGAAACACTTTTATCTTGAAATTTAGTGAGAGATCATCTTATAATGCTACTGTCAATCAAAGCAAGATAAGATGCATAAAATATAAACGTCACATGCAATCAATATAAGTGATATGATATGGCCATCATCATCTTGTGCTTGTGATCTCCATCTCCGAAGCACCGTCATGATCACCATCGTCACCGGCGCGACACCTTGATCTCCATCGTAGCATCGTTGTCGTCTCGCCAATCTTATGCTTCCACGACCATCGCTACGCTTAGTGATAAAGTAAAGCATTACAGGGCGATTGCATTGCATACAATAAAGCGACAACCATATGGCTCCTACCAGTTGCCGATAACTCGGTTACAAAACATGATCATCTCATACAATAAAATTTAGCATCATGTCTTGACCATATCACATCACAACATGCCCTGCAAAAACAAGTTAGACGTCCTCTACTTTGTTATTGCAAGTTTTACGTGGCTGCTACGGGCTTAGCAAGAACCGTTCTTACCTACGCATCAAAACCACAACGATAGTTTGTCAAGTTGGTGCTGTTTTAACCTTCGCAAGGACCGGGCATAGCCACACTCGGTTCAACTAAAGTTGGAGAAACTGACACCCGCCAGCCACCTATGTGCAAAGCACGTCGGTAGAACTAGACTCGTGTAAGCGTACGCGTAATGTCGGTCCGAGCCACTTCATCCAACAATACCGCCGAACCAAAGTATGACATGCTGGTAAGCGGTATGACTTATATCGCCCACAACTCACTTGTGTTCCACTCGTGCATATAACATCAACGCATAAAACCAGGCTCTGATACCACTGTTGGGGAACGTAGTAATTTCAAAAAAATTACTACACACACAAGATCATGGTGATGCATAGCAATGAGAGGGGAGAGTGTTGTCCACGTACCCTCGTAGACCAAAAGCGGAAGCGTTAGCACAACGCGGTTGATGTAGTCGTACGTCTTCACGATCCGACCGATCAAGTACCGAACGTACGACACCTCTGAGTTCAGCACACGTTCAGCCCGATGACATCCCTGGAACTCCGATCCAGCCGAGTGTTGAGAGAGAGTTCCGTCAACACGACAGCGTGGTGACAATGTTGATGTTCTACCGACGCAGGGCTTCACCTAAGCACCGCTACAGTATTATCGAGGTGGATGTAATGGCCTGGCTTATTAGGGATGATAGACTACTCATATCAATAAGGAATTCCTTCTTTTCCGGGAGCCCATTTGGACAGAACTTCAAAGTTAAGCGTGCTCAGCTTGGAGTAGTGTCAGGATGGGTGACCGACCGGGAAGTTGCTCCCGGGTGCGCATGAGTGAGGACAAAGTGCGTAGAAAAGACTAGTATTGATCTGTGAGACCAGTCTAGATCCCGCCAGGAGTAACGACCACCGGCGGGTGTGTCCGGGGCGTTACAAGTTGGTATCAGAGCCGACCCTCACGGTTACACGGATGGTTGCGGACAGGTGTGTGGTCATGTTGTTCATGACATTTGTGACCCGTCGTGGCACACGACATGACACATGTACTGGACTGGAAGCACAGACGTATGTGCCAAGAGGGAACGTTCCTATGGCCCGACGAGGACGTCGGTTCCTCTAAGTGGGGGTGTATGTAATGGCCTGGCTTATTAGGGATGATAGACTACTCATATCAATAAGGAATTCCTTCTTTTTCGGGAGCCCATTTGGATAGAACTCCAAAGTTAAGCGTGCTTAGCTTGGATTAGTGTCAGGATGGGTGACCGACCGGGAAGTTGCTCCCGGGTGCGCATGAGTGAGGACAAAGTGTGCAGAAAAGACTAGTATTGATCTGTGAGACCAGTCTAGATCCCGCCAGGAGTAACGACCACCGGCGGGTGTGTCCGGGGCGTTACAGTGGACTATGGTGGAGGGGGGCACCGCACACGGCTAAGAGATCAATGATCAATTGTTGTGTCTCTAGGGTGCCCCCCTACCCCCGTATATAAAGGAGCAAGGGGGGGGGGTGCGGTGTGGCCGGCCAAGGGAGAGGGCGCGCCAGGAGGAGTCCTACTCCCACTGGGAGTAGGACTCCCCCCTTTCCTAGTTGGATTAGGACTTGAGGGGGAAGGAGTGGAGGAGAAGGAAGGAAGGGCGGGCGCCGCCCCCTCTCCTTGTCCTATTCGGACTAGGGGGAGGGGCGCGCGGCCAGCCCTTGCCTCCTCTCCTCTCTTCCACCTAGGCTCACTAAGGCCCATTTGATTCCCGGGGGGTTCCAGTAACCTCCCGGTACTCCGGTAAAATCCCGATTTTACCCGGAACACTTCCGATATCCAAACATAGGCTTCCAATATATCAATCTTCATGTCTCGACCATTTCGAGACTCCTCATCATGTCCGTGATCACATCCGGGACTCCGAAAAACCTTCGGTACATCAAAACATATAAACTCATAATATAACTGTCATCATAACGTTAAGCGTGCGGACCCTACGGGTTCGAGAACTATGTAGACATGACCGAGACACATCTCTGGTCAATAACCAATAGGGAAACCTGGATGCTCATATTGGCTCCTACATATTTTACGAAGATCTTTATCGGTCAGACCGCATAACAACATACGTTGTTCCCTTTGTCATCGGTATGTTACCTGCCCGAGATTCGATCGTCGGTATCTCAATACCTAGTTCAATCTCGTTACTGGCAAGTCTCTTTACTCGTTCCGTAATACATCATCCCACAACTAACTCATTAGTTGCAATGCTTGCAAGGCTTAAGTGATGTGCATTACCGAGCGGGCCCAGAGATACCTCTCCGACAATCGGAGTGACAAATCCTAATCTTGAAATATGCCAACCCAACAAGTACCTTCGGAGACACCTATAGAGCACCTTTATAATCACCCAGTTACGTTGTGACGTTTGGTAGCACACAAAGTGTTCCTCCGGTAAACGGGAGTTGCATAATCTCATAGTCATAGGAACATGTATAAGTCATGAAGAAAGCAATAGCAACATACTAAACGATCGTGTGCTAAGCTAACGGAATGGGTCATGCCAATCACATCATTCTCCTAATGATGTGATCCCGTTAATCAAATGACAACCCATGTCAATGGCTAGGAAACTTAACCATCTTTGATCAACGAGCTAGTCAAGTAGAAGCATACTAGTGACACTCTGTTTGTCTATGTATTCACACCTGTATTATGTTTCCGGCTAATACAATTCTAGCATGAATAATAACATTTATCATGATATAAGGAAATAAATAATAACTATATTATTGCCTCTGGGGCATATTTCCTTCACGTTTCGACCGTAGGAGGTCCGTTTCGTCCGTTTTGCGGTACGCCACACCCGTCCCGATCAACAAGACCCCCGTTTCGACCGTAGGAGGTCCATTTCGTCCGTTTTGCGGTACGCCACACCCCTCCCGATCAACAGGACCCCTGTTTTGATCGTAGGAGGTCCGTTTCCTCCATTTTGCGGTACGCCAGACCCCTCCTGATCAACAGGACCCCGTTTCGAACGTAGGAGGTCTGTTTCCTCCGTTGTGCGGTACGCCAGGCCTCGTTTCCATCGCCTGTTCCGTCCAAGCCCTGCCAATGAACACGACCACACATTCTGTTTTGACTCAGCCGGTTGGCTCCCACGCGTTCCATTGCCTCCTGATGAACACGACGCATTCCATTGCCTCCTCATGAACATGACGCATTCCGTCGCCTCCTCATTAACACGATGACGACGCTGTTTCTCCGTTCCGACCCAGCCATGTACACGAGCCCTGGCCGTGCGTATGCGCGAGTAGGCATTCGAGACCCCGCCTTCTTGCACCCTGGCCACTGTACGTACATGTACATGCTACGTGCGCGCCTCTACTACGACAGGTACGCGTCTCTACTATGACACGTGCGTGCCTCTACATCCACCAGTATATATGTACGTACACATCCGCGACCAGAATGACAACGCTACATACGCTTTGACTAGGTGGGTCCCGACTGTCAGGCACTTCCTTGCCTGCGAAGATGTAGCTGGTGGATCCCAACAGTCAGGGGGGCGAATCGTTATTTTTTCCCGGACACACTTCCTTGCGTGCGAAGATGTAGCTGGTGGGTCCCAACAGTCAGGGGCAAACGTTTTTTTCGCGAAATACGGTGGCCCGTCCGATGGGTCCCGCTGTCAGGTGGAGGAATAATTATTTTGCATGTAATAAGGAGGCACTTCCTTGCTGCGGCCGTGAACCCAGCTGTCAGCCTCTCCACGTATAGTCCACGTCCGATGGAAGCCGTTCCTTGACCATGCTGACCATGCCGCGCCGAGAGCACTAGGGCGGTGGACGACGGCGAGGCCTAGGAAGGGGACGACACGGTGCCGGGGAAGACGCGGCAGGGGATGCCCACGCGTAGAGGAGTATGAGGGTTCACTGGTTCGCTGCGGTGTTAGGCTGCCGTCGCCGCAGAATAACAGGGGGTGTCCGTCATTGACCACGTTGACCAGGCCGCGCCGAGTGCACCAGGGCGGTGGACGACGACGAGGCCTAGGAAGGGAATGACACGGAGGCAGGGAAGACTCGACAGTTGTTTCCCACGCGAAGGGGAGTACGACTGTACGAGGGTTTACTGGTTCTCTGCCGTTGCCGGAGAATAACAGCAGGTGTGAGTGAGTTGAGGGATGGCTAGGCCAGTGATGGGAGTATGGCGGGGCGGTGAGGCTTGCGCGGCAGCACAGCCGGCCGCGGGGAGGAAGGAGCAGACAGTCCCGCCGGCGCTTGTTTGAGCGGCTGGAGCAGGAAGAGCAGAGATTGAAGAAGCACGACGGCCATTCGATGGACATCCAACAGTCACTGCTTGTGCGTCAACCTTTTTTTAGGGAAGCCTCTAATCTGTGGAAAATAGCATACAACCCATCTGCCATTATTTCTAATAATTTACAGTCCATTTGCTAATTCTTAATGTTTTTTTGGAGCCCATATAATTTTTGTTAGCATTACAGCCCATATTGTGGCCACGGTTAAAAAAATATACGAAATTTTGCATATTTCGGTGCGGTCCGAACTGTTTTTAATCCCAAAATTTCGATTCACATTCAAACTGATTTTAAAAATAAATGTATATCAATATAAAATCCAACAAATTCTCCATGCATAAAAATTAATGTAATTTAAAATCTCAAAATGAAAAAAAGATATTTGAAACTAATTGCCGGTTTGATGTGTTTTAAAAATGTACAACCCATTTCTCATTACTGATGGGCCATTTTCTCGGCCAGCCGAATGAAAGCTCTCCTCGTCTTGAAAGATTTGCAGCCCAACAGGCCTGACAAAGCGACTTGGCAAATCACAAAAAAATTAGGTTGCGGCCATGGACCCAGCTGTCAGCCTCTCCATGTACAGTACTCTTCCGATGGAAGTCGTTCCTTGACCACGTTGACCACGCCGCGCGGAGAGCACCACGGCAATGGATGACGACGAGGCCTAGGAAGGGGACGACGCGGAGCCGGGGAAGAGGCGGCAGTGGAAGCCCGCGCGGAGAGGAGTACGAGGGTTCACTAGTTCGGCTGCGGTGTGAGGCTGCCGTCGCCGCAGGGCCTGGCCAGCGGTGGGAATAGTAGGGGGTGGTGAGGGCTCCCTGGCCGCACAGCCGGCCACGGGAGGCAGGAGCATGCGGCACGAACGGCGTTGCTTTGGGCGGCTGGAGCAAGAAGACCAAAGGTTGAAGAAGCACTACGGTCGTTGGATGGAAATCGTACGATCACTGGAGCTAGAATCGTTCATATTGACTAAGTTGACAAAGCCCTTCGTCCCCGTCAACTTAGTAGGCCCACAAGTCAGCCTCCCACCAAGGTGGGTCCCAGCTAGCCAGGGGAGTATTCATTTTTTTGTGCGTAATAAGGAGGCACTTCCGGTGGGTCCGCGCTGACAGCGGGGGGAACGTTTTTTTCACGAAATACGGTGGCCCGTCAGGTGGGTCCCAGCAGTCAGGGGGCAAACATTTTTTTCGCAAAATACGGTGGCCCGTCCAGTGGGTCCCTACTGTCAGTTGGAGGAATCATTATTTTCCGCATAATAAGGAGGCACTTACTTGCTGCGGCCGTGGACCCAGCTGAGACTCTCCACGTACAGTATACTTCCGATGGAAGTCGTTCCTTAACCACGTTGTCCTCGCCGTGTTCCGTTGCATGCATGCGTCCATGGGCGTGGTGCGTCCCCACTGTCAGCCTCTCACGTACAGTCATCTTCCGATGACTCTCGGTTGTTGACCATGTTGACCACACCGTGCCGAGCGCACCCAGACTGCAACGACCCGGAGATGGGGAAGACGGGGCAGTGGAGTCGCAGATGGAGATGAGTGGGAAACTTCACTGGTTCGGGTGCGCGGCAGCACAACCGCGGTGCCGCCCACGGGAGATAGGAGCAAGAACAGAGGTTGAAGAAGGAGCACGGCTGTTGGATTAACATCCAACTGTCCAACTGCTAGAATCATTTGTTGATTAAGTTGACAAAGTCGTGTGTACACGTCCACTTAGTAGGCCCACAAGTCAGTCACCAAATCTGACGGGTCCCAGCTGTCAACGGGATGAATAATTTTTTTTCGCAAAACAAGGAGGCACTTCCTTCCGTGCGAAGATACAGCCGGTGGGTCCCAGCTGTCAGGTGGAGGAAACATTTTGTTTAGCTTAATAAGGAGGAACTTTCCTTGCGTGCGACCATGGACCTCGTGGGTCCCAGCCGTCAGGCTCTCCATGTACAGTCCTCTTCCGATGACTCTCGTTTGTTGACCACGCCGCACCGAACGCAGCGAGGCGGTGGACGACGGCGAGGCCCCGGACGGGAACGACTCGGAGATGGGAAAACGCGGCAGTGGAGTCGTAGATTGAGAGGAGGAGAAGGGTTATAACTGGTTCTTTTGCAGCGTGGGGCTGTAGTCTATGGAGAATAACAGGATGTGTCGAGGGGTGGAGGGATAGCCTGGCCGGCGGTGGGCTAGCGCTTCGCAGCGATGCGTGCTAAGCAGAGTCGCTAGCCGCCGGAGGTCGGACCAGGTGGTCCCGGCGATGCTGGAGGAAGAAGACGAGAGATTGAAGGTGCATGCCGGCCATTGGATATAAATCCAATGGCTGTGGATGACACAATCATTTGTTGACCAAGTTGACAATGCCCTGCGTAGGCTTTGACCTATTGGCCCACATGTCAGCCTGCAAAAATGTGGCATATATTTAACCCATGTTTTCTAGAATGTACAGTCCATTTGCTGGGCTGGGTGAACAAATAATTTCGGGTCAATCAGGCCCATTTATATTTTCTAAGAAATCCCAGCCCATTTGCACTTCCTTGAAATACACGTATTAGGTGGGCTCATTATATATATAATGTTATGTTAGAAGGAGCAATTAATATCAAAGAATAAACCAGAGAGGCACTTATATATATATATATAATTAAGAAATTAGCGAGTTATTGCTCAAAATAAAAATGAGTGCGTTATTATTAAATTGGTCCTTAAAATCTTCGCAAGCTTTTGTACGCAATTACCAGGATTTTCCTTGCCTATGAGTCAAAAACAACCAGGATTTTCCTTGCCAACTTTCGTTAAACATTTACTTTTATAAGTTAATAACACATGGGATGTTTTTATAATGTATATATAAGTCTCTATAAAATATACGATAATAGTAATAATATAAATGTTTCCCTAATAATAAAGCACAGATTGACTCTTTGGGTTCACCGTCACAATATGCTTCTTTCCGTGAATTTACGCTCTCAGTTTTTTTCCGTTAGTTTTTTTCCGTTAGTTTTGAGGAAATTGTACAACAAAACAGCAGTCCGGCGCGAAGCTGTTCAGTCCGGCGCTCGCCGAGGTGAGGAAGCGGAGGCGCAGCGCGCAGATGCCTGCGACGCAGCCTGCTCCACACGCTGGCCACCTCTACACCACGCACGACATGGACATGAGCGCGGCGGCAAGGTGGCTTGAGGCTCGTGGTGGACCGGATCCAGCGAGGGGAAGGTCGGATCCGTCGGCTTGGAGAGGGAGGTGCGGAGGAGCACGCGGGACAGAGGGCGGAGGAGGATGGAGGCGGAATGCCGAGGTCGGGCTGTGGACTCGGAGTGGAGGAGCCACGGAGAGGCCCGGGAGCCACCACGGCATCCACGAGAGCGAGATGGGCTTGGCCATGCTCGGCGGTCGTCAGCCGACTTCGTGTTTCTCTGCTGATGATCCCTGACCACCTGCTGCCCGGGGTCGGCTACATGTTGTTATCTTAGTTTGCTTGGTAGTTTCATTCTTGCTTAAGATTAGACCTAGCCGTGTAGATGCAGATGGACATTGGAGGTACAGTGTTGGCACTGACGACTTGGATAAAAATATTTTTGTATGCACTCCGAGTGGGTCAGTCTATATACACTTAATTTTTCAGATTCAGTTTCCTTCAGTTAGACGACAACAAGGAGATAATGTACTCCTTTTTTCTGAAAAAATATCATAAGGGACATCTTTTGGAAGAATGACGAGCCATGTTGGCCGTAGTTGGAGTGAAAGAATTATAACTTTTTTGTGCCAAATAATCAAATATAGCACTGGTTCAGAAAAAAACCGAAACCATGAGAAATGTTGTTGTTGGATGTCAGTGCGCATCATATATCCTCTTGGCCATGCCGGTCATAACAGCAACAACTTTCTTCAGGCTGGTGATGCTCATATTGTCAATCATTCTCACTGTGGTGCCTGAGAAAAAAAACTCCTAAGGCAGTTTGGTAATTTATGATGTTATTACACCGGAGCACATGTAATGATGTTATTACACGAAGAGGCCCGGGAGCCACCACGGGAGCCACGAGAGCGAGATGGGCCTGACCATGCTCGGTGGTCGTCAGCCGACTTCGTGTTTCTCTGCTGATGATCCCTGACCACCTGCTGCCCGGGGTCGGCTACATGCTGTTATCTCAGTTTGCTTGGTAGTTTCATTCTTGCTTAAGATTAGACCTAGCCGTGTAGATGCAGATGGACATTGAAGGTACAGTGTTGGCACTGCCAGCTTGGATAAAAATATTTTTGTATGCACTCCGAGTGGGTCAGTCTATATACACTTAAATTTTCACATTCAGTTTCCTTCAGTTAGACGACAACAAGGAGATAATGCACTCCTTTTTTCTGAAAAAAATATCGTAAGGGACATCTTTTGGAAGAATGACGAGCCATGTTGGCCGTAGTTGGAGTGAGAATTACAACTTTTTTGTGCCAAATAATCAAATATAGCACTGGTTCAGAAAAAAAACCGAAACCATGAGAAATGTTGTTGTTGGATGTCAGTGCGCATCATATATCCTCTTGGCCATGCCGGTCATGACATCAACAACTTTCTTCAGGCTGGTGATGCCCATATTGTCAATCATTCTCACTGTGGTGCCTGAGACACAAACTCCTAAGGCAGTTTGGTAATTTATGATGTTATTACACCGGAGCACATGTAATGACAGACCCGGTAAAGAAGAATAAAACCTAAGTGTGTGCCATATTTTTTCCCGTTGCAATGCACGGGCCCTTTTGCTAGTATATATAATGTGGTTAGAAGGGAAAACATAAATTGGACACAACATTACTTTTATAAGAGACCTGCGTTTTATACCCCACAGTAGGCATACTAACAAGTTCACACACAAATACAACAGAAAAGGTAAACATTCATATCAACTCAGGTTCACAGGACACGTTCATATTCATAGCCAACATTCACTATCAACAACTCAAAAGATTCATATATACACAAGCTCAGCATATCTATGCATCCAAATGATTGATAGATCACACGACAATATTCATACATAATTCACAAAAAGATTCAGATATGCACATGTTCAGTATGTTTATGCATCCAAATGATTGAGATCACCAATATGATCCATGGACGAACTTTAATTACCTAGGGTACAGACTGGTAAATGGTGTTCAATCAGAGGTACTTCTTGCTAAAATTAGTTCTTGTACGAGTAAACTTTCGAGTACATAAGAGGCAGCACAGACAATCTGAACTTTGCTTGTAGGTTTATCCTCAAATAGTGGCCTCGTGCCGAGGGAGGTTTGAGCAACTTGGCCACTACTTTCATCCAACTACTTTACTGGCTCATCTTGGTCCTGTATCTCGCCAAAATTCTACATTGCAGACGAGAAAGGAGGCGGTTGAGAAAATGAACCACCCAAATGTTTTGTGCAGTTCAACTGAAATGGAGCATCCTTGGCATGCAGACTGATTAAGTGCCAGATGAATATACGTGTCAACCAACTTGTCTGGAATCTTTAGACTCCATGCCATATAGTTCGCTACCATATGTGCCGATAACCAAAAGGCACAAGTTGGGACCAAAGACTGGACTGCGTTTTTCTAGGCTATGCACCAAGCAATATTTTTGGCGTTCACTCTCCTAATACTTGGAGTTTGACAATTGGTTGACGCCGGTTGATACTCGAATGAATATAGGCACTTCTTGTCAACATCGATGCTTGTCTGAGTGAACTTTGGAGTACATAGCAGCAGCATAAGTACCTGTCCATCTGATCATTTTGTGCAGTTCTACTGAAATCACCCGATGTAATGATTTGCCTGCGAGTTCAGGCTCCAAATTACTCCTTTATGAAATCAGCAAACAGTAGCACAATACCAAATTACCAATACATATGACAGGCACAATAATCAGGATAAAGACCAGTACCAACCTGTGTGAGGTAGCATATCATTACTATTTCCTTTGACTGGAAGCCGAGATAAGCCAAGCGACTGACAGCAAAGGAAGAAAGCAAGAGGAGATTAGCGACTGATAGGAAAGGACGGAAGCTATCGAGGCAATGAAGCACCCAAAGTTTTTGTGCAGTTCCACCAAAATCGAGCATCCCTGTTGGCACATATATTGAGAGAGTGAGATTACTGTAATAGTGGGACTAGTTGACGAAACATACACTAACAAATAGAAGCACCCTCATTATCTTAATGGGTAAAGTTAGCAACATAGTAGTCTTGCTTAAAGAGAAGTATTAGTTTATTTAATCAGTGCCAATTAGCTCAACTCAACACTCAAAGCATTGCAATTTATCATAGGTTGCAAAACTTTAACGTGTAAAGATAAAGGAGTTTCTCGTGACAGTAGCACGACACAAATAGAGATGATAGCAAACTAATATGGATGAAGGCCTTAGGCCCGTACCAACCTGAGAAAAAAGCTTATTCATGTAGTCCCATAAGAGATGATAAAGCACTTACTGGAATCACACAATAGTATATATTTTTGTGCACTTCAAATCTATGGTTGAAATCACTCTTGTTTACCAGTGCTGAGATTATATCGAAAGATTATCAATCACTTCCAGCAGAGTTAAAGCACTGGCTGGGATACAGTTCATTGTATTGTCTTGTGTAGTTCCACTAAAATGTATGATTGGCACAACATGATCCCTGTTTGCACAAGTAGGAACAAGGTGAAACCTTCATTAGCTTAGTGAGAAAGGATAGGAAGACATTAGCATATTACTCAAACAGTAGCATCAAATTCATGATGGACAATACACAAAACATTGCCTCATTGAACCAATGGCAATAAATTGACATGCAAAACAATAGCACTATTATGTCATGGCACTAATAATATTCCCTCCCTGCTCCACCACATGATTCACCTCCATAGACAAACATACACATGTACATGATTCAGCATAGGGTCCTACTAAAGATTTGTTTAACTCCAACAGGAAAATTAGGCAGTAATAAATTAGTGGTACTTAAGTACTCCTAATTAATTAAGTGAGACAACAGAAGTGGAAGGGCTCTCTGGAGGGTCGTCTCACACGTAAGGTAGTCGTTACCGGAGCCCTTGAATGGCCTCGACTGAGGCCTCTGGCTTCAGCAAGATCGCCTTGGCACTGTTTATTCTTCTTATTCTTCCTTTTCATGCTTTGTTTCTCTTTCTCCTCACCAGTTGGTGAAACCAAGTACATGATTGGCCTTCTAATTCAGAATTGGCTTTGTCAGTGAGGGAGTACAAGTGTACTAGTGAAAAACAACATTATTTTCTCATGGCAGTCGGAAAATAGAGATGAACACATGCATTAAATATCATTCTTACCTAAAGGAAGTTTATGGCGCAAATATGGATGATGAGGATTGGAACACAGATCTCCCTTTGTGCAGTTCCACCAAAATGAACCAACTGTTCCATTCTGACATTCCAGTTAAACAACACAAAATTCACTTCTTTCAAGAAGAGTTTTGTGCAGTGCACCAAAAGGTCACAACAACAACCAGGTGAATTGGATATCCTTGTTTGCACAAAAAGGCATAGAGGAAACAGTCAGAGTCTCAAACAATTACAGGCAAAAACATTTGGCTAAACTTGTCATGGCTTATAACAGTGGCATGGCTTCATTTTTACCAGGGACATTAGATTAAGAACAGTGGGTGCACCAGCAGTCCAGCACCATGTACGTAAAACAGGGGCATAAAGTGGTGATTCATAGTTTGTTGCCCCGAGAAACAAACATCCAAGAAACATATCTGGGTTGGTCCCATTTTTGTTCACTCTAGCCACCTACTCCTATGTGTGGACAACAAATCTAGTCCTGGTCATACCACTGTGTACAACGTTACCCCTATATTTCCCTTTTCGACCAAGAGGCCGGTTGGATGACCAGTATGTACTACTTTCACCCCCTTTACTTCCTGTTTGTACCAAGTCCGATGTACATACTAAATTCCCCCACCCCCACTTTATTTCTTGTTTGAACCAAGTACTCCCTCCGTCCGGAATTACTTGTCATCAAAATGGATGTGTCTAGAACTAAAATACATCTAGATACATCCATTTCAATGACAAGTATTTTCGGGCGGAGGGAGTACAAGATTCGACTCCATGAAGTAGCTTTACCTCTAACAATAGAAGAAAAAAAATGTGACGTTGGACCATCCGATCGAGAGGGGCTGAGAGGTAGAAAATGATGCACATGCAGTGACATAGCGAGCTTGGGAAGTATAGCTAAGGCGGTCTTGAATTAAGATATACCTGAAGGTCGTCGGAATGTGGATAGGTGGGCGGCGGGAGGCCGGATCCGCCCACAGGCAGCGATGAAGGGATCGAAGGACCTCCCGCGCCGGCACTCGGCCAGAGATAATGGTGCGGCCGGCAGTGGGTCTCCTCCCTCGCTGTCGACGACGGCCTAAATGCTGCCCCTCCTCCCCTTCACCGACGGAGGGGGATACGTCCGGATCTGTAACCAGCGGTGAGGATAGAAAGCCAGTGTTTTTTGAAGGGAGAAAGACAGTGTTACTGCCCTTATCTTGTTTAGATCTGGAGAGGATGAGAGTGTGTGAATAGAGCAACCCTAGCAAGCAAGCACAGAGGCTCCGGCCTATATATACGTAGTGGAGTAGTTTTCCTTTTTCACTCCATCAAAAGAATCGTTTAAAATTGTGTACTACTACATGCCAGGTCGCGGTTTTTTTAGTTGTTGATTGTTTTTTGAGATAGCTACCCGCTTGTTCCAAGTGGTGTTACGGTGTGCCAGGTCGCACTTTGTATCGTTCAAGTCTGGTACTACAAGTCCCTCCATTAAATGAACAACCACCCCCTCGTAAAAATTGTGAACAAGCCCACGGCTAAAATTAGCGGAAACGTGGGTTGCCCCAACATGCATTATTATTTATATTTTCTACTCCCTCCGTTCCTAAATATAAGTCTTTTTTATTAGCCACACCTAAGACAAGATTTTTTTATTAGCAGTGAACCCCACATGTCATGGACACAAAAATTGTGGCAAGATTCCCTTAGGCAAGCCAAAGTGTGTCTAACAATTTGAGCAACTCAGGTTAGGCAAGTGTGGCAAGTGTGGGAAAAATAATGTGGCAACATAAGACAAACATAGTCACAATCCAAACAGCCCCGTAATTTTTTGTGACATGCATGAAAATTTGGTTAGTTAAATTTATAGTTAAAATTTGGCAAGGTGAATCAAATCAACACATGCAAGTATCAAAAGGAAAGTCACGGCATGCATGCACGCGTTGTACTCCCCCCGTTTCCAAATATAAGTCTTTTTAGAGATTGCAACAACTGACTACATACGAAGCAGAATATGTCTACTCCTACATATGAATTAGCCCATTTGAAATGTGTAAAAAGACTTATATCGAGTGCAGTGCTTTGATGTGTCGCGTCAACTCGTACAAGACCGAGAAATTTGATTACTACAACACCCTCTCCCTCGCGGACTGAGCTCCGGTGCCTTAACTGCACCTGCCTTTGGCTGCATGACAGGAGGGCCAACCACCTGTTGGGCCACCTATCATAGACGCAAAGGCAGGAGCAGTAAGTAGAAGCTTTCGCTACACGCTATCCCTCCCGCACGAGGTGGATGGACATGCAGCAATGGATTCGCCACTGTAGAAGTAGGAGTAACATCATTGTTCGTCTTCTCGAAGAGGCGAAGAGCCAAGCGCAACCCGAACGTGGCAGTTGCGAACGCTCGCGTGGTGCGGTTCCTTGGAGTACTAGCCAGGCTCTTGCATGAGACAAAATTGCTATTGTTTAACAATTAAACTCCATTATCCATTGGTTGATACTCATTCTGCATAGGTCCATGCGCTTAGCACCGTTTCCTCCTGGGGTCACCAATGTTTATTTGCTAATTAATAGCATTACATGCAATGAACTAGCCATTGCAATTCACTAAAAGCATGCACACCTCTCATCTCTTATTGGTTGATATGTCAAGAAACAAGAAACAAGGTAGAAGTTAATGCACCGCGCCTAAGTGTTTTGGGACTATTTGGTTTTCGTAAGATGACTTACACACCTAGACAGAGGGAGTAGTATAGCCCTGTAAACCGAAAAGGAGTATTTTCCTTTCTAGAGATTTCAACAAGTGACTAGACTACACCATGTGCAGTACTCCATCCCTTCGGGTTTATAGGGCTCAAATCTCAAATCTCATGAACCAAGGCATTTTGCGATTGGAGGAATGTATCTCGTACTTTACAAAACTACCCTAATTAAACTCATGCATTAGTTACGTAGTTCTCTCGTTTTCCTCTCCGCCTTGGTCGCGGTGCACAATATTGAGCACTCCTATATGACTAGCCGCTCTATCTACATGCGGGACATTTCAAAGCATCCGGGCCCGCGTGCCATCCACCAAATCACAGCGAGGTGCTACAGTCGAGACTCACCTGTCACCCCGGTGTGGCCTTCATGACCCGTCATATCACAAAACCCACACCTTTACCAGCAGTTGTAAGGTGGCCTCCAAGTTGGACTGGACGAAGCAACCATCATTTCACTGGAACGCTTGTTCAAGCCCTTTCTTCCCTTTCTTGAAGAAAACCTCACTCCAGGCTACTCACTTCTGCCATTTTTCTTCTGTACCGACGAAGGAAAGGTGGGCGAATCAGTTATGCTGCTATATTTTCATTCCAAGAATCTTCTTTTTGCGAAGCACCGACCGATTCTCACATCCTATTCTTTTCCCGTTTTCATTGCGATTGTGGTTTCCTTTCGATTGTTTTTTGTTTGTCGGTTCATTGATGGATCCTGGAGCACTAGGCAAAGAGTTGTCGGCGGACAACCCATTGGAGACAGCAATCTCCAGGAAGCGAGCATCGACCAACGAGTTGACCATGTTGGCGGGCCAACCCATGGAGACGAAGAACTCCAAGAAACAAGCACTGGCCAAAGAGTTGAGGATGTTGGCGGACGAACTCCTCAAAGGAAGTTGGAAGAACAGCAAGGGCCCCATCGTGCCTACCCCAGGAACTCTGATTGCCACCTATGTGAGGCTCAAGACCGAGTTTGAGGAGATAGTCGCTGTTGAGAAGCAGTATTCCCCTGGCAAGGTGATGGCCCCCATCGAGGATGAGGAGATGGCCCCCGGAGGGATGAGATCCCCCGGTGAGCTGCACAAGGTAAAAAATAATGGCTTATTACCATAGTTGTGGTTTTTGATTATTTGCAATGTGCTTGCTAATATGTTAGGGTTGTGCAGGTGCCGGTGGACGTCCTTGATGATTTCGATGTCGTGGCCCGTCCTGTTGGCATCACCCCGAAGATCGATTCCGATGCCGTTGTCCATCCTGTGGACATCGCCCCAGAGATCGATTCTGATGTCACGGTCAGTCCTGTGGACATCGCCCCAGAAATCGATTCCCATGCCGCTGTCCGTGCTATGGTCATTGCCCGAGAGATCGATGACAAGAAATAGTTGGTCGCGCTAATCCTTCAGGGTAGTTTGCATTGCCCCGTGTTTAATTACCAGAACGATGCGTGTTATCAAACCATCTTAGGGCTAGTGCATTGTCTTGTGTGGGCGGATCTTGCTACTTTTGTTTGATAGTGAATCATGCGATGAATCATGTGAACCCTCTCCGAGTTATGGAAACAGATGTATCCTCACCAGCTTTTGATGTAATATATGGCATGCTTAGATGTAAGTTTGAACTGTTTATCATATCAGCAGGGCTTGTTTGATGATTCTTGGTGTTAGTAGGCTAGCTACTGTGCGAGCTATAGTACTTGCAAAACACTCACCGAAGAGAAACATTGGGGCTGATGAGCTCGTGGTACGCTTATACTTATCCCTCGTTGATCGAGCAATAGCCCTAGCTCCTAAAATTGTAGGCTTAGCGATCGTTCAGACAATAGTCGACATACATTCAAGCCTCATTTGGTTCATAGGGTAGGAAAATTGTAGCAAAAGTACAGAGAATGTGCAACACAAAATCATAGCAGTGCAGAGACGTACTCCCTCTGTTCCAAAATAGATGACCTAGGCGGGCTAGTTTGGCCTAGTGGGTTTCAGTGATATGACGTGGTACAGTGCCGTCCAGTCTTCGCATGTGGTAGCAGTATTGTGGGTACAGTAAGTTTTCTTGAAGAAGCGGAATTCAACGAAGTCATGATGGTTCCTTCGTCCGAACAACTTACAGTGGGAAATGTTGGGCCTGCAATACGACCGGGGTAGACCAGGATAATTTTGTGCATGGCAGGTGGACCAGGATGGTCGACATCCCACATGTCGGCGAATGAAAGTATTCTTTCCGATATAGAGGATGAGCAATGAGTATTCATTGTTTATTCTTGATGAAAGCTATTGTCTCCACTGTTACGAGGAGGAGTGTGAAACATGGCAGCCCAGTGAACTTGGCATGTGCACCACTCCCTCCTTCCTCATGTAATGCCCAGGTTACAGCTTTTTCTCACTTTCTCTCTATCTATTTCCTCTCAAATGTTTTTTACCTTTCTTTTTTTAAGACACAATTGTTTTTATGCCTTTTTTAGAATTATTTTTTTATACCTAGGAGCACGTGTAGAGACAGGCTCTTGCAGAGCCCACTCCTTGACTTTGTCAATGCCTCTCTCTCCTCCACATAAGGAGTACTACTTGCTATGCATGCATGCGGCGGGCAGCTGGCATCTTGAGGGGCCAGGGCAGTGAGAGCGGGCTCTAGAAGCGGTCCGGACTCCAGCATGGCCCACCTATCACCATATATTTCTTGGAGTCCATGTGCGGCGGGCGGGCGATCTCTTCTCCCTCCCCCGTTTCTCTCTTCTTAGCCGACGCCCTCCGAGCGATTAGATTTTGGCTATCGATGGTTTATTCAATTACGGTCCCACATGTCAGTGAAATTGCAAGACAACACGTGTCCCCTCTGGTGAGCGGCGTGCGAGCCGGACTGTCGGGGTTGCGACGCGTATGAGTCGTAAGTGTGCCGCCTTTCCTTTAGAAGTTGCGAAGCGTAACATTTTCGCGCGATCGACCGATAGAAATCCAGAACAAAATGATGAGGGCGGTGCTTTCCTGCTCGTTAGGCGGGCTAGTTCGAGTGATATGACGTGCTACAGTGCCGTCCACTTGCTCCATTTTTATGTAAGCAAGAGTTTACACTCTTACATGGGAGGAGTGCGAAACACCGCGGATCTGATTTTGATCGAGGGATAACTGTTCCCTGCCAAATAATGGAGGATTATTAGCGATTATAGCATGATAGTTAGGGCATCTCCAGCGCTGGCCCACAAATTTACGTCGGCATCTGTCCGAGGACACTGATGGATGCCATCTGATGCTGCCCGCATACCTTTCGACAACTATATGAACTAACTGGACTAAATTCGTGCAAACAAAGCAAATTTCAAATTAACCGGATGAAATTCATTACATTTCGAAAACTTTTCCTACAAACTGGACAAAATTCATTACATATTTCGCACAAACCGTACTAAAACCTACTATAAACCTAATCTAAACGATCGCCGGCGCCCGACCACCATGTCCGGCCATGAACCCGAGAAAGGCGGCCATTGCCTTTGCCTCCTCCTCATCCGCCTCAATAACCTCCTCCTCCGGAGCATAAGGTTATGAAGATTTCCGCCTCCACTTCGCCGTCAAGCGGCTAATCGGCGCCGATGTTTACCCCACCAAGCTTGGTGTCGACTGAGTGGAGTAGCGGTTGCCTTCCCGGGACCAGAGCGGCGGCGGCCTATAGTGTACTACTCTTACTCGCTGCCGGCTGCGCCCGTGCACGCGCGCCGGCTTCGTGGTCATGGCGGCGGAGGGCGGCCGGGGGGTGGCGGCGATCTCCTTCGTTTGCTCCTACGACAGTATGTCGAAGAGAGCTTTGGAGCGCACCCGGAGCAGAGCCGCCGATGTCCCTCGTCTGCTCCTACGACAGTACGTCCAAGAGAGCTTCGGAGCGCCAGGAGGCCATGGTTGAAGTGGTGCCGACAGAAGGAAGGGACCGGAGGAGAATAAGCGTGGGTCTTTGGCTATGGCTGGGAGCTAGGGTTCAAGTTAATATAGCGGGCGAATGGCAATGAGCCGCGGCAGACGGATGGACAACTGGCACCGGAGTAGGTTCGTCGGGCGTGAATGCAGACGCTGCTTCAGTGACTTAACTGCAGATGCGTTTGGGTTACTGACATGTGGGCCCAACGGGCATCTGGCTCGCATGTCAGTGACACACCAATTGCTCCTGCAGTTAAGTCCGGTGAATGCGGCATTGACATTCTAGAGAGACGGTGACCGTTTCAGGCGGGAAGCACGCGCTAGCGATGCAAGGGGTTTCCGTGTGCAGTGGCACTAAGATCGGTCGCTCACGATAGTACATACTCCGTACCATACTACCATAGTACCCTCTCTAGCTTAGGCTGTTTTATAGATTGTCATTGTGATGGACGATATACATGAGCAAGGCGGTCCGAGTATGACCGTTGGTGTTGAGCCAGGTGAATACATGCTCGGCGTTCGCGTAGGCCTCCATCAAACATCTAAACAGTAATGTCAGGCACCGCCGGGGCGCGCAGGTGATGGGCTTGCCGTTTGCGTTGCGCCATGAGCAGGACTTTGATTTAGAGAGCGACGTGCATGCATTAGCATGCTTTGACAGTGTGAGCGTGAGTGTCTGACGTGAAGTATTTCATTTTCATTTGGCTGACGAGGGTGCGTTGCAGCGACGAGTCCATGGTTTGATTCCCCACATACCCATAATTTTGGTTTTTACAGTATTTCTTTCTCCATTGACAGGTAGGCCCGCGTAGATAGATAAGCTGATGAGGCGCATGCGGACTGTTTGACTGGTCACCCAAACAAATACGGAGCTATACGCTCAGCTAGTGACCGTATAATCACCATATCTCGTATACAATGATCAAAGTGAGCTATCAAGACAAGTTCGATGATCGCCAATGCATTTTACTCGGTAATAAATGACCAGGATTAAAGGGGAATCCAAATTTGCTTCGTCTTCTGTCCTTGAGCTCTTGACAAACCAATGCACTATACGATTGTCCGGCCACTCCACCCCAGAGCTCTCACCAAGCGTCGTCCATGCCACCGCGCCGCACACTAACCGGTAAGGCAGCGATGGCATCCCGCCGCGCCGAGTTCCTCGTCGCCCACGACCACACACAAAATGGTAGGGAAGCGATGGCATCCCGCCATGCCGAGTTCATCGCCGCTCGCGACCTCACAACTATGTGGGAGGAATTTGAAGATGCCAAGGCCGAATGGGCGGTAGAGCAAGAGGCGGCCAAAGCCGCACAGAGGGAGCGGAAAAGTCAGAAAGCACTTAAGAAAAGAGAGGCCCGCCGCCGCAAGAAAGAAAAGGACACACACGCTACTGTGGAGAGGTCAGCGGAGATCCAAGCACGGTGTGGTGTCGCCGACAAAGCCGGGAAGGAGAACACCGGCGTTTGGCCAACATGTGAGAAGTAGTAGTACTAGTAGTTAGTGTGTGTGTGTGTGTCTGAGTACGAGCATGTACCAATACTACTAGTTACTACTGTAGTTTTTAGAGCAAATTACCAGTACATTAGCCTAGACTAAATGGAAAAATTCCTATCCTAAGCATCAAATGACATCTCTTTCTCTATAGGAATTGAGATGCATGTCATCTCACTTCCTATGATTTTCATATTCCTATCCTATGAACGAAAGGAGGCCTCTGTTGGAGTAACTACTGTAGCTAGCAGTACTGCTGGTACAGTAGTTTTCTTCAAGAAGCGGAATTCAACGAAGTCATGATGGTTCCTTCGTCCGAGCAACTTCAAAGTGGGAAGTGGGCCTGTGATTTGACGGCTCATTAGTCATTGTTACCGCGGCGCGACTAGGAATGGCAATGGGTACCCATTACCCATGTACCCCGTGGGTAAAAACCCTATTAGGGTAAGGGTATGAAACAAAAAATTACCCATGGGTACTTAAATGGGAAAATATCATACCCATCGGCTAGAGAGGGTACGGGTATGGGATCGTATAACCCATACCCACGTACCCATGTACCCATCTAAAATGTTGATAGGTGGGTTTCCGTTAATATCCCAATGTATTCATTTCCCCTCCTAAGCACGCTAGGTAAAAACTCTAACGTGTATTCAAATTATTTCTATAATTTATCATGATATCATGAACTTAAAGTGTATGCATATGTGTTGTTATTTATGATTATGTGTTGTTGTTTAACATTTTTATATGTCACTTTATATGCAAGTACTTTTGTTTATGAGAATATGTTGCTGTTACAACATGTTGTTGTACATTGTTGTTTAAGATGTGTTGCTATTAATAATTTATGATTATATGTTGCTTTTTACAACTATTTTCTACTCAATTGATGTGTTGTAAACGCGGGTATTTTTACCCGCGGGTACCCATATACCCTGTCGGGTGCCGGGTATGGGAAAAATTTGTACCCTTGACGGGTATGGGTATGGATGATGGGTAAACTCATGGTGGACGGGTAAGGGTATGGGGTAGCTCCACCCGTACCCATACCTTGCGGGTGCCATCCCTAGGCGCGACGACCTGGGTGACTCTCCCTTGGAGTTCTGCATACATGGCAAGTGGACCAGGATGGTCGACGTTCCACATGTTGGCGAACGAAGTATTCTTTCCAATATTGAGGAGCAAGGAAACCGCGTGGTATAGTATCACTACTGATTGGTTCGCAAAAAAATAGTATCACTGCCGATTTATAATTATTTTTTATTTCTGATGAATGCTAGCGTTTCAACTCTTACGACGAAGGGTGCCAAACACGGCACGTGCTGGATGTCCCACACGTCAGCGAAAGGAGTGGTACATGAACAACGTGGTAGAGCCCAGCGTAAAAAAACAGCGTGGTAGAGCGTCTCCACTTCTTCCACTTCTGGGTCTGAGACCACACGTAGTAGTACTTAGTGGTATGAACGATACAAAGTGCGACCTAGAGAGAAAGACACGTCTAGTTGGAAGGTCTCAGGGCATACACGTAAACAAATATAAAAGTTAATATGTGCCTCCAACTAATATAGTAGTATTAGAGTACTTAGGCACGTACTCCATAACATCACCGTGCATTGCACGTACAACATTTAGTGGTAGTACATAGTAAGAGACAAATGCCGCCCAAGAATTCCCTTCTCGACCTACTTTTGGGTGTTTGGTAGAGTGTATGGAGGGTGCATGAGTCCACATTAGTTTAGCACAAATACACTAGAAGCATGCATGAAGAGAGCATGCATGAAGAGGGGTGTTGAGTTGAGCATGCATGAAGAGGGAACAACTATGCTGAGACGAGAACGCAACCAAACACACCCTATATGCCACGCATGTTCATACCATTTGTGCCTTTCTACTTCACTTACTGCGCTACATTACTCAGGTTCGTACGTCCACTCCTGGGTACATGTCCGTCTCGTAGTTCCAGTCCCACGTGTTCTTCATATAGATGGAACGATCCTTGCATAACATGTGCACCTTGATGCTAGATGTCTCGCGTGTTGGCAAAAGGATGAACAAAGCTCACGTTAAAAAATAGAGTGGAAGAACATAGATTCTGAACGACCGAGAAGGAGTAAGGAACCTCATGGTGGAGCGTCTGCACTCATAATATTTAATATTATTCAGCGATATAAAATTAACCAACTGTCTCCACAGTGGACTGGAAGAGTATGAAACACGGCAGCCCAGTGTAATTACATCATACTAGTACATGGCTAACCCACGCTATCACCATATTTCTTGGCTTCCGTGCGACACCTATTTCTAATAATCCAGCAGCCCGTATCGCTTCTCCCTCCTCGTCTCTATCAAAGTGCGGCGGGCTGGCGTTTCTGCCATCTATTGAGGTCGGTTAACTATCACATGTTAGCGACATGCCAAGAGCATTCTAAATTTTTTTCCTTTCACTTTCCTTTTTCAAAAAAAAATCCTTCCACGTATGAATTTGCTTGTATGCTTTGAGCAACTTGCATGTCCTATACTGCTCCTATTTGATATTCTAACTTAGCTAGAGGTTAGACTAAATCATGACTAACCCTGAACTAACTGTAGCCAAAGAGGTGTTTGGGTGACAGGGTTAGATTGACAATAAATGCACTTCATGGAGAGAGAAAAGTGATTTTTCAGTGGTCCCAATGAGAACTATCTCCAGTTAGCACCTCTTGGGTGGGATAGTTTTTTTGGTGGGTTCGGTGCAACTTGCTCCAATTTAAACCCTCATGCTTGGATAGTTTAGGCCTATTTAAGCCCCAACTAGCTCAAACTAACTCTAACCCATGGATCCAAACAGGGCCTATGGCCAGTCTCGACGCGGAGCAGTCACATGCACCGGGAAGCGGCGCTCTCTCGGCCGTCGCGCCACTTCAAAGCCGGGGCCAGTGAGAGGTCGCCTCCGCTCTGGCCGGGCATTAATGCGGCACTGACGCTCCAGGGCGACGCTGACCATTTCATGCGGGAAGCGCACGCTGGTAAGGGAGTATAGGTTTTGAACCGTTTCAGATGTAGTACTGGTAGTTTGCAAAACTACTCAATTATTGCACTCAGTTTCCTAAGAAATTGTGGTAAAAACGCTACTCCACAGTCCGCTTCCCTTCTCCTTCCTCTTCCACCGCCCGCGCACGTCCATGGGAAGCGACCGGTCAACCCTTATATAGGAGTGCTAGCACAAAAAGATGCATGCATGACCACTAAAATTTCCATATTGAAGCGCCGCTCTGGCGGGAATATGGCGTATGTTGTTACCTTCGGACGGCCCATGGCTACCGGGCGACGGTGACCAGACAAGAGGCGGCGGGAGGGGAATGAATGCAGCTACTGTTTCGCCTTCCGGCTTAAATAAATACGCAGCATCACATGTACCCGCGGGTGCACAAATTGTAACATACGTGTCTGCTTAAGTGGGCGTCACGTAACTGGTGTGTGTGTGTGAGAGAGATTCTAAGAGACAGAGTGCGTGTGTGCGACTCTACTCTTCGGACATGTACTCAACCTTTTGCATCGGGATATAAGTATAATGGTATTTACTTTAGCTAGTGATTTACGTGGCCATGTTAACGTGGTTGTGTCAAAAAAATGTCACTTCCTGCTCGTGATTTGCGTTATATAATTACAAGCAAGATTCTCATGCATTGCAGGGAACATCAATATGCATTTTTTTTACAAAACACCTGTTGTGATTGACCCATGCAGGAGTAATCCCACGTGTAAAAACTAATGATTTCTCGAGAATTTTATCAGAAAACTGGTATCTCGAGAATGTCATCGAAAAAATGAAAGATGAGAATAAGGCGAGGAGGAGTGGAGCGTTGTGGTGACTGGTGGTCGGAATCGGCGGAGGCATGGGGATGGACGGCGCCGGCAGGCGGCAACGGCCACCATGCATGCTAGATTGTTCCAGAGACTTATTCCTTTTTTAATTGCTGAGCAATGAGGTTGTGGGAGATAATGATGTGGAGAGAGGTGCGGGTATCTTTTGTAAAATTATCATAGTTTGCTTTCTATCCTCAGATATAGATCATACCGTCTGTATTACAAGATGGCAGGCACACCATCACCGCCAACTCATTTTTTTATAAGGGTACATATGATAAGTTTGCTGACTACTAAAGTAAAGTGGAATTTGTCCATGTTATGCAAGTAAATAAAGGTGATTGTTCATCATACGGGTAAGGTTGGATGAAGGGTGGTAGGAACAAATGCTCCGCCTAGAGCATGTGTGTGTGTGTGATGGAGTCTTAGTGTGTGTGAGAGAGAGAGAGAGGAGAGAGAGAGATGGAGTCTTAGTTTGTGTGTGTGTG